>NC_063367.1:2399047-2458395 GCF_021869965.1 Rhincodon typus | reverse complement strand
CACAGGCTGTCAGGAGAATTACTAGTTTTTAATCTGTCACAATATCGTTTGCCCAGGAAAAATAATGATTCTTTTCACATACCAGGCCCAATCTTCAATGGCAGGGTCAAAAGAGTCAAGTTTTCCAGAGGCATGATGTAAGAAAATGCATACCCCTGACGTCAAAATGACTGTTGTGAGCGGCTTTCATCAAGATCGTGCTTCACATTCATCGCCACTGAAATAACTTTTCAGAGGCAGACATCCCATCACCAATCACCCTTTATTTACAAATGCATAGCCTTTGATAATAGCACTGCCACTCACTGATTCAGGGCTTCAGTATCCCAAACATTCATCTTTTTATGTCAGCCAGATCTCCCTAATTGGCCCAGACTAAAAGTACCAATCAGGGAATTCATTCTATGAAGTCCAACTGGCTGACTTCATTACAGTTACTACAAATAGGTCCAGCAACTAAACCATTGCCTCCCCATTGATTGCCTTAGTCCTTTTGGATGATAGTAGTCAAGAGTTTCGAATGTCTAAGGAGCCTTGTTAAATTTCTGTAGTGCATGTTGTAGAAGGCTGCTATTAGGTATCAGCAGTGGAGGGACCACCTTCAACTGAAAATAGGAGAACTGGGCATTTTAAACTAGCATATGGTTTAAAAGAATGAACATTTATACTAAAAACAGTTAAGTGTATATGATACAATTAGGGTAGAAGAAACTGGTAGTGTTATAGGAAAGGTCATGAAGATGTCATATTGCGAAATGGTTGAAACGAGGCTGTGAATCAGACCTAAAAATCTGATTTTACAAAAATGTACTCACTGAAATGAGGAAAGAAACCAGGAGGATATGTTAAAAAAAAAGTTTGACTGAAGGGAAAACAAGTGGGGCTGGAAAGTAGCCAAAATAATGTCTTTGAAGAATTGGGAAAAAGAACAAACTCCATAACAAGACTAGTTAGTCTACTATTTGTCTTGAGAAAAGTGTTGAACATGATTACAAAGTGAATGAATATTTAGAAAATCATGGAGTAACAGAAGAGTTTGTATGGATTTATATTTAAGAATTGCTGCTTAGTGAGATGATAGGAGAAATTTCTATACACGGGTTTGTTAGAGCATGAAATGATTTGCTATGTGAATGACAGACTGAAAATATGAATCTTGCATGTGTGTATTGGCTAAATACTCAAAACAAAAGAAAGTTTGGGGCTTGAATAAAGCAGAAGTGAATTAGTTTTGGAGTTACTGGTGTGACAGGAGATCTGTGATAGCTGTTCACACTTGGTAATCAGAAATTCTATTAAGGTGCTACTGAGAGGTGTTGCTCAAAAAGAGTGGATACATGTACTAAATGTAATGACCAGACTCTCTTGTCAGATTAACAGGTCCTTAAGAGCTCTTATGAAACAGTAGCCATGTCCTAAGTGCAAGGATTTCTCCACTGCAAATTAGTAGTTCCGATTTTAAGCAAAATGCCACAGAAAGAAAATTGAAAAACCTGAATAAAATAAAAATATGTGGATGCTGAAGGTCTGAAACAAACATAGAAATTGCTGCAGAAATTCAGCAGGTCAGGCAGCACCCATGGATTGAAAGCTAAATTAACATCTTGTGTTCAGTGACACTTCTTCAGAGTGAAGTTCCATAAGAAATAGGAATTGAAGTAGGCCACATAGCCCCTCGAGCCTGCTGTACCATTCAACAGGATCATGGACAATCTGACGTTCCTCATGTCCACTTTCCTGCCTTTTCCCTGTAACACTTGATTCACCTACTGATCGAGAATCTATCTCAGTGTTAAATATACACAAGAACTGTATCCCCACATCTCTCTGTAGCAAGGAGTTCCAAAGACTCTCAACCTTCTGAGAGAAGAAATTCGTCCTCATTTCAGTGTTAGACTGACATCCCTTTATTCTGAGACTATGCTGTCTGAACCTAGACTCTCCCATGAGATGAAACATCCTCTCAGCATTTACCAGCAACTCCTCATTAGTAAAGTGGTTTGTATCCCTGCCTGTTATGGGGGAGACTGGGGTTTGATTCCCCAACGGGGAGTGCTTGCTATATCTGAGCAGGGCAGTGCTTCAGTAAGGGCATGTTCTTTGTCGGAGCTGTAAGAGGTGATCTATGAACTTTTCACTATACTCATTGAGTATATGTGACAATAAAGACTCATTCTAATTCTAACTGTCAAGCCCTTTAAGAATCCTATATGTTTCAATTCTTCTATACTCCAGTGAATAGAGTACCAACCTGTTTAGCCATTGCTCATAATCCCTCCATGTCAAGGAGAATCAAAATGAACTTCTGTGAACTGCCTTGAATGAAATGATATCCTTCCTTACATAAGGGGTCAAAAACTGCCTAGAGTACTCCAGATGTGGTCTCACCAGCATCTTATACAGTTGCAATAAGAGTTCCCTTCATCTTATACTCCAAACTCCTGAAATAAGGCCCAACATTCCATTAGCCTTCCTGACTGCCTGCTAGGTCTCTGTGTTTTGTGCACAAGTACCCCAAAATCCCTTTGTGTTACAGCATTCTGCAGTCTTTCTCCATTTAGATTATAGTGTTATTTTGTTCTCCGTTTCAAACTACCAACTTTACATTTTCCCACGTTATGCTCCATTCGACAACTTTTTGCCCAGCTACTTAACCTATCAGTATTCTTCTGTAAACTGTTTGTACGCCTCTCAGAACTTTTCATTCGACCTACTTTTCTATCGTCAGCAAATTTGATTAAAATACATTTGCTTCCTTCCTATAAGTCATTAATGTATTTTGTAAACAGTTGCAGTCCCAGCACTGATCCCTGTGGAACCCCCTGATTACAGGTTGCAAACTGTATAGGATGAACAGAAGGGCTAAAAGTTAATGATGATATTTGACAGCTGTAAGAGAAAATAGATTGTACAGGATGAGAAAGTAGGCTGGGAACTTTTAGAATAATACTTAACAGGCTGCATGACCTTAAATGAGTCCAGTGAACATTCCTTTACAAGCTGAAGATGACACCTGCATTTGTTTTCCCATCCTGTGTTGTCTGTACCCGCCAGCAGTTTTGTCTATTGTATCTGTTGTTTTCTGTACTGGTTGTTTGTGATACGGTATAAGAGAGAGAGAGTTTCATTCCAAGCTGCTGCTACTGCTGCTGCTGGATTCACTTTGGCTCGGAATCGTGAACAGTGCCAGGAATGAACCTAAGCCTCCAGACCAGCCATTGATTGAGGGGTCCCTGACAGATGGAAGAATATGAGACTTGTTGCTTTTTTCAAAAAGGCGTGAGACTTGTTGCTTTTTTTTCCTCTTTTTTCCATTTATTATTAGCTCTATAATAATTTATTATTGCTATTATAATCATTTATTATTACTTAAAAAAAATCTATATTTAAACAAGTTGCTGTTGTTGACCCTTCTCTTAATTATATTTACCCGAACCTGAAAAGAACTGCTTGGATACGTGCTGTGATCCAAGACACTTTTTGGCGACAAGGATGGGATTTGGAAAAATATTTAAGAGAAGGCAATGGCAACCTGATGCTCTGGACACCTTTTATATTCCGGGATGGAATACGACATATTCTGGATTCGAGTCTGTAGCTAATTTGTTCGTACAATTAGGGCTCCCGCAAGAATGTGGATGGTCATAACTGGAAAAAGAGAGAAAAGAAGGTCATTCATGCTGTACACAAGTGCTTGTGGGAGGCAGGCTTCCCCAAAAGCAAGGACAGTGTACCATAAATGGGATGTATATTGTTAACAGCTTTTCATTCTATATGTAGGGAATTGGAAGAGTGCCAGGCCAGAAACAGGCAGTTTGAGGCCACATTGACAGCAGTAAAACAGTGTAATGTTATTCTAACAGAAACAGTTAAGACAGCGCAGAAGAAAACCAAAAATGCGGAGGAGAAACAGAATCAGATAGTAAGCCGTCTGGCAACGGTACAACAGACAAAGAGAGCAAAACAGCTCCAATTGGAAAGTTAATCCATCCAAAGCGCATGCATTATTAACCTCGCAACGGGACCCCAACCATTGGGACGGGGACATTTGGTACTCATCTGATTCAGAGTCTGAATGGATAAATGGGAAGGGGATGCTCCACCTCTGGAGCCATTCTCAGAGAAGAGACTAATAGCACGAGCCCTAATAACAAATAAGGCAAAACAGATAGGAGGACAGGACCCCCAAAATTCAAGAATAGTGAGAGATTATTCTATGTCTGAATTGTAGGATTTGGGGTCACGCTTTAAGCAATTCGGGTGAGCCCTTGGCCTCTTGGACTGATGCAGTCATGGGACCAGGGAGCCACCCATATTATGAGGAGTTCCACAGAGCAAGAGAATTTGCAGCACTAAGTGTTGATCTACATGTGAATAGCGTCTTTAGAAATATAGGGCAAACTGGATCGTTATGGAATGTACTGACACTAGCAGTAGGAAACAAGTACCTTTCCCCGATAGATTGGGAAGGTGATGTTGAAAAATGGGAGAGCATACCAGAAAGTGTAAAACGTTTGAGGGATTTGGCTAAGCAAGTGGATATGTATTCTCCAGTTTCAGGGTCCAGACCAGGAAGCTATCACAGCTGGAATGAGGAGCGGCTAATGCAAAGTGGTCCGGGCTGGATGAGAGGTGCCTTGTTAGTCCTATTAGGGCCTGCCCAGGGGCAGGCAGTGGGATAGGTATGTTTATTGTTAGGACAGTTAGGGGATGTGGAGGCTGGTAAGCAAAGAGTGAGGCCAACCCAAGCAAGCGACAAACAGGGACAAGATGGAAATGGGATGGGTTTGAAGGTGAAACAAAAGATAACCAGAAAGGAAATGTTCGCAGCATTATTAAAAGCAGGAGTAGAGAGGAGCAAGATAGATGGAATACCAACAGGTGCCATGTACAGAATGTGGAAGATGCACTGCTCCCAAAGGGTAAGGAAGTAAGAGACACTAAATCAGATGTGGAGGGGGGGGGGAAGGAAACCACACTGACTGCGTCTCCTACAACATCCCTATACCAAGCTAGTCAGCCCATTGATTAGCATTGGGGCTGGGACTCCATGGTCTGTGTAAGAGCGCTTGGTGGAACAACTGGAGACCCAAGGCCTTATGTCCCTAATACTGTTTATTGGAGGAAAGACAATGTACAGTGAGACTGCATTATTAGACACTTGGGCAGAAGTTACTATTATACATGGCATTCCACAGACATGTAGGGCACAGACTGACTGTTAATGGATTTGTGGGGCAATAACACTGGCAGTTAGAACAAATATTAGAATGGCCTTGGGGAATGGAACTCCACAACTAGTCCTGGTATTGATATCCAACCACAAAATATTATCGGTATGGACTTATTAAAAGTTACCACCTTGCAGGCAAATTTTATTTTGGTATACGAGCTGTGACGGTTACTGTTGGTAAGGCAAGATAGGAGCCCCTCGATATTCCTTCGCCTTCACAGGTGGTTTTGATGAAACAGTATTGTATCCCAGGAGGGCCCAAAGAAATTGAGGATACTGTACAGGGCCTGTTGGCTGCGGGGAATATAACACATGCAGTATCTATGTACATAGACCTGAATGGCCTGTAAAGAAGCCTGATGGAAGTTGGTGAATGGCGGTTGATTACAGCCAACTTAACAAATATGCTCCTCCAGTATCGGTGGCTGTGCCTGATGTGGTCACTGTTAAAGAAAATTTGGCACAGGGGCTGGATGCCTGGTACACTGTTATTGATCTAGCAAATGCCTTTTCCTTGATACCAATAGCCCTGGAATCACAAGCTCAGTTTGCTTTCACATGGGAAAGTCGCCAATGTACCTTCTGCTAACTATCACAAGGATACCTACTCAGCCCAACCTCATGCCGTGGGCGAGTACCGAGGGACTTAGTTATGTGTCCGTTGTCACTAGACATTCCCGTAGCACATTATATTAGTGACATCTTGATCTGCGGACCAACAGAAACCACAGTGGTGGAAGCACTAGCTACGCTGGTACAACATATGTGAGATAGAGGCTGGGAAGTGAACCCAAAAAAGATACAGGGACCAGCACAAGCTCCAAGTCCTGACCGGACCATACCTGCAGTTTTTAGGCATACAGTGGACAAATGGGGATAGAGTCATCCCAAAACAGTAAAGAATAAAATACAGGAAATGGCTGGTCTGACTAACAAGTCTGAAGCACGGAAATTTATAGGTCTGCTTGGATATAGGCACAGACATATACCTTATTTGATCACGTTACTAAGACCTTTATATGCTGTTACTCAAAAGAAAGCTCAATTCAAATAAGGCAATGAACAACAGAAAGCATTTATGGCCGCTACAGAGACTGTCGCACTAGCCCTTTGCGTGGCCCCTTGTATGCCTGGCTTACCCTTTGAATTACAAGGATCAGTAGTACAACATGTTGCCATGTGCAGCTTATGGTAGAGACAAAAGGGGAAAGCAATACCTCTGGGTTTCTGGTCCAGAAAACTGACTGGACAGCTACGCGTTACACACCATTTGAAAAGCAACTTCTGGCCTGCTACTGGGCCCTAGTAGAAATTGAAGGGCAGACAGGAGAGGACAAAGTTCTCCTCAGACCTGAATGACCAGTTTTGACATGGGTGTTATCTGATGTTATGACCCACAAGGCCAGGAGAGCCCAACAAAGCTCCATTTGTAAAATGGACATGGTACGTAGCTGATCGAGCCAAGAAGGGAAAGAAAGGGATTTCCAAACTCCATGAACAAATAGCTGAATACCCACCAGACAGACAAGCTCCAAGTCCTGACCGGACCATACCTGCATCCCCCATTCA
The DNA here is from genome assembly GCF_021869965.1 of Rhincodon typus. Lineage (NCBI taxonomy): Eukaryota > Metazoa > Chordata > Chondrichthyes > Orectolobiformes > Rhincodontidae > Rhincodon > Rhincodon typus. The sequence goes on along the minus strand of NC_063367.1, from coordinate 2,451,593 downwards.
ATGGGGGATTCTGTTCGAACAATTTACCTGAAATTACTAATCATTGTGCTTGGTTCACTAATGGATCAGCCACCTGGAAGAAAGGCCAGAGGTGGTGGCAAGCAGCTGTGTTTAATCCCTTTACACAGACAATTATCCATAGTGAAGGAGATGGGAGATCAAGCCAGTACGCTGAATTGGCAGCTGTGGTCCTAGCGCTGGAAGAAGACAGTCAGTGTTTACACGTTTATAATCATGGGCAGTGGCCAATGGAATGTCTGTATGGATGCCAACCTGGCAGTCACACAACTGGAAGATTGCTGGAAAGACCCTGTAGGGAACAGAACTATGGAAACAAATACGGGCAAAGGCACAGCACGTGAAAATCACTGTGTACCATGTCGATTCCCATGTGAAGGATGGTTCGGAATCTGCTGATCACAACAATACTGTGGACAGAATAGTAAAAGTCAGAACAATTGAAGATGCATCTGAAGAGTACCACACATGAAAAATCAGGACGCTCAGGATGTCTCGGCACTGTGCAATGGGCAAGAGATTGAGGCTTGCATTTACCCGCCAACCTGGTGAAAGGAGTCATCGGTAAGTGTGAGACATGTAATAAGGTAAAACATGTATCACTGCTGAAAAAGCCAGTAGCACAAATCAAGCGAGGAAGTCAGCCTTCTCAAATCTGGCAGATTGACTATGTTGACCCATTATCGTTACACCAATGTTATCAATATCTGTCAATCATGGTGGACTCCTATTCTGGGCCAATGCTAGCTTTCCCGACAACCAAAGCGAATCAGAGTAACACTGTTAAGGGCCTGGAACAGTTGATATCCTACTATAGCGACCCATCAGAAATACAATCAGATAATGGCTCACACTTTACAGGCCAACGGGTGAAGCTATGAGCTGCAGACAATGGGATACATTGAATGTTTCACATGCCCTATTACCCTCAAGCAGTGGGCCTTGTAGTACGAATGAATGGGCTATTAAAACAGCAAATTACATTGTTAACCCCTAATCAAGCGTTATAGGGGTAGCCACAGGCATTGTATAATTTGAACAATCGGTCTCTGAAAAGTGGGGCACCCATGAGTAGAATGTTCCAAGGGGATGGCCAGCTACATCCTCCCAATAAACCTACAATGTCTGACGACCTTTGTACAGGGGGAAAACTGTGGGTACACCACCCACAACATCCGTTTATGCCTGGTGAGATACTTGCCCATGGAGCACCAGAATGTACAGACAAAGGGAAATTAACAAAAAGAGAATGAAGTGTTGATGATTGTAAATTGATAAGATACGGTTCCTTTACAGAACTATGTGAATTTATTATGGATGGGCGCTGTGTGGACGATCCATCAGTTGGCAGCTGCTTGACCTAATCTCTCAAAAAGGACCACTGCGGTCATTATTATAATGATAGTTAGTTATTTTTATTGTAGTTTTGATTTTTTGGTGTAGATTACATACTCTTGTTATCTGTTCTTGTGCGGTTATTGCCAATTTGTGTCTGTATTTGCAATTGTAACATGTGCTGTCAAATATCATCTGGGGAGGAATGTATAGGATGGGCCGAAGGTCTAAAAGTTAGTGATGATATTTGACAGCTGTGTGAGAAAATAGATTGCACAGGATGGGAAAATAGGCTGGGAACTTTTAGAATAATACTTAACAAGCTGCATGATCTTAAATGAGTTCAGTGAACATTCCTTTACAAGCCGAAGATGACGTCTGCACTTGTTTTCCCATCCTGTGTTGTCTGTACCAGCAGCAGTTTTGTCTATTGTATCTGTTGTTTTCTGTACTGGTTGTTTGTGATTCTGTATATAGGAGAGAGAGAGTTTCGTTCCAAGCTGCTGCTACTGCTGCTGCTGGACTTCACTTTGGCTCGGAATCGTGAGCAGTGCCAGGAATGAACCTAAGCCTCCAAACCAGCAATCGATTGAGGGGTCCCTGACAGGCGAAAGAACATGAGACTTGTTGCTTTTTCTAGAAAGGCGTGAGACTTGTTGCTTTTTTTACCCTCTTTTCCATTTATTATTACCACTATAATAATTTATTATTGCCATTATAATAATTATTATTACTTAATGAACATTCATATTTGAGCAAGTTATTGTTGTTGAACCTTCTCTTAATTATATTTACCCAAATCTGAAAAGAACCGCTTGGTTACGCGTTGTAGGCCAAGACACCAACCTGATAAAGAACCGCTTATCCACACATGATATTTCTTGCCCATTAAGCAATTCTCTATCGATGCCAATATACTACCTTCAAAGTCATGGGCTCTTATGACGTAATCTTCTATGAGGTATCTTGTCAAATGCCTTCTACAAGTCCAAATATGACATATCTATTAGTTCCTCCCATCTTTTCTGGTTGAGACACCCTCAAAAAACTTAATAAATTAGTCAGACACAATTTCCCTTTCATGAAACTGTATCAAATCTGCTTAATTAAATTATGGTTTCCAAATGTGCTGGTATTACTTCCTTAATAATTGAATCCAACATTTTTCCAACAATAGATGTTAATCTAATTGGCCTATAGTTGCCCAATTTTGCTTTTGTCCCCTATTGTCAATTTTCGCATCCTCTGGCACTATTTCAGAATCCAAAAATTTTTGAAAAATTACAACTACCCACTATCTTTGTAGTTACTTCTTTTAGGATTCTCGAATGCAAGCAATCATGGTCAGCGAACCCTTCTGAAGAAGGGTCCCAACCTGAAATGGCAGCTTTCCTGCTCCCCTGATGCTGCCTGGCTTGCTGTGTTCCTCCAGCTCCACACTGTGTTATCTCAGACGCCAGCATCAGCAGTTCTTACCAAACTCGCAACATTAACCCTGCTTTCTGCCAGACCTGAGTTTCTCCAACAATTTCTGTGTTTTATTTGAAAAACCTGAATGTTTGGTGCAATGTGTGAGGGGCAGTTTTATTAATGACAGATGCCATTTGATGTCCTACTATCGTGAAATCTGGCCTAATTCAAGCACCCTGGCATTGTACGTTGGCAAGATCAAAACTAGATGTCATAAATATGATAATTACCAACAGACCAAAAAGGAATTAAGGAGAAATTTCTTTATCCAAAGGATGATAAGGATACAGCTTTTACAACCCAGCGGAGTAGTTGAGGTAAATAAGGGACAGGTAGATAAAAATGTGCACTGCCCACACTTTGAAATTAATTGTAGAAATATTTTGCATGATAATCTTTTGATTTCCCAAATCTCAGAGGCATTTGTTGAAGTTACCTTACTAGCCCAGTGAATTTTGAAAATCAGCCTAACTTTGGAGCCCCCACATACAGATCAGCATTGTGAATATTACTTGGTATAAATCAATGAATCTGCCGTAAAATCCTCTGAGATAATGTGCAGTCAAAATGATTGAATTGTACATTACTATATGCACTTGCAACCAGCGCATAATTCATTACTTAATCAAGCCTTTGATACCGTGTTAGACTTCACTGGTCTTTGCTGGAATAGAAGTAATGTACAACAGTACAAAAGCATTGGCTGTCCTGCATACCACTAGAAATTGGGCAAATCAACCTAGTACAATGAACAAAAGCTGTAATGACAATATAACACTGCACGATGTTATGCAGAACAACCATTCAGAACAATTTGCATGCTGAAGCTTGGAGTAACCCAGCATAGTATAGTGCTCTGTAACATTAAATAACATGCCTGTTTAATAATCTACTCAATGCAATGCATTACAGACTTGTATGCAGAACAGCTACTCCAGAGAAATATTACCTCATTGACATTACGACTTGCAGCTGACACTAAGTGCATTTACATCAAAAAGTAAATCTCCTGGCAACGAAACATAAAATGTTTAATATATGAAATGCAGTTAAGCAGTGATTGAAAAATATATGCGAATAATTTGGCTATTTGACCCAAAAAGGTACTTATTAATTATTGAAGCAACTGACAGTAATAAATCCAAGTGCTTCATACCCAGATGAATAGGGTCTCTTGAGATGCAGTAGTAGTGTGCCTAGCTCTGAGCCAGTAGCCCTGGGTTTAAGTCCAACTGTGTAATAACATTTCTGAACAGGATGATTAGAAAATAAATAAACACATGCAGAAGAGATGCACGAGCCTGCTCTGATTAGTCAATTTTATTGTAACTCAGATTCTGCTCTTCTTTGCTTCCGAAAACTTAAACCTGCTATTTGGTTTGCTGTCTCAAGGATGAATAAGCTGCGAGGTTGAGAAAGGTGAGGAAAATTTGGAAAATCAGTTGGAAAATGAACTTCCTGCCATTTGTCCGTCCTTGCAATAACAGAGCCTTCTTCTATACCTTTAATATGTCTATGTTAAGAAACAGAAATAAACCTTTTTCATTTTTATTTTGTAATTATTTAATTTGTTTATTTTTAAAGTAGTTGATATATTTAATCTTCTAGTTAAATTAGAGGAACCTCTTTTCTTATGCAATCATTCAGCAGATAGATAAATACAGTAGGTCAGTACTTTTAAAAATTGTATTAAATGTAAAATAGAAAAATGGACCACATGTGGCTACACATTGTTTGTGTCAATTTTGCAAATGTGCAACAGTTAAATCTGACTGCTTAAAGGGTCCAAACAGCAGTCTAAAATGCTACGCAAATATTTGGATTAACAGCAGATAGGTTTAAAAAATCAGAAGTCAAATGGATTGTTTGGATTTACACGTAAGTGAGAAGCAGATCAAGGGATTTACTGGAGTTACACTTCCTGTGAAACAAACGAATAGATTTAGTGAATTTACTTTTAGTGTGAAACAGACCCAAGGGCTTTGCTCGATTTACCCTTGAATGTGAAACAGACACAATGGATTTACACTTCAGTGTGAAACAGACACAATGGATTTATTAAATTTAACACTTCACTGTGAAACACACCCAAGGATTTACTGGATTTACACTTAACTGTGAAATAGAGCAAGGAATTTACTAGATTTATATTTCAATTTTAAATACACCAGTGGATTTACATTTGAAAAGAACAAGGTCAAGGATATGCAAAATTTGCACATCAGTGAAAATTGGATAAGAGATTTACTGGATGTACACTTCACTATGAAACAGACCACTGGATTTACATGTCAGTGAGAAACAGATTGAGGAATTCTGAAGAAGGGTTACTGGACGTGAAACGTCAACTCTGCTTTCTCTCCACAGATACTGTCAGACATGTTAAGTTTTTCCAGCAATTTCTGTTTTTATTTCTGATTTCTTCCATCCACAGATTTTTTTTAGATCAAGGAATTTATTTGATTTACACTTTAGTGTGAAACAACTCCAAGAAGATGCATTCTAATTCATGCCAAAGGAACAATTGGGTTTATACCCTATGTGGTGTCAAATGAAAACAATGTTTTTTCCTCCATGACAACATAGCTCAGAGCAGGCTCGTTCTATTAACTTATGTAAAAACCTCATCCAGTTAAAACAGTCAGTGCCTGTTTTGTTCCTTATTGTTGATCCATCAGCCAATATGGTCTCAATTTTAAAGCCAATTAAAAAAAAATTAAAGCCAAGTCAATTTTGTTACGACTCATTTAATCAAAAGATAAATTTCATCTTGGGATATCACATAGATAACAATGTTTAACATTAACTTGAATTGTCACAAACTTAACCAGGAAGAGTGCATCGATATTCATGCCCTACCAGTCATCGCAAAATGTATAAATGTATAAAATTCTATTGAGACCACTAACATGCCTGACTAACTGTTAATAGTACAAAATCAATTCAGATTGCTTCTGTAACAGAAAAAATCTTTTGTAAGACTTACCTGCAACAAAATAATCAAAAGAAATTTCTAATTTATGTAACTTAAGTTTTGACAGTCAGAATCTTTTTCCCAGAGATGAAATGTCTAAAACTAGATGGGCACACATTTAAGGCAAGAGAGGGAAGTTCAAAGGAGATGTGAGGGGCAAGTTTTTTACACAGACACTGGTAGGAGTCTGGAATGTACTGCAGTGGTGGTGGTGGAGGCAGATACGAAAGGAGCATTCAAGGGACTTTTAGATAAGCACATGAGTATGCAAGTAATGGAGGGATACGGCAGGCAGAAAGGATTAGTTTGATTTGGCGTCATGTTCGGTACAACATCATGGGCTGAAGGACCTGTTCCTGTGCTGTATAGTTTGATGTTATATGTTAACTATACCCTTTCAAAACCCCGAGTATGCACACTCAATCATGATTAAGATAGACAATGGACAACCACTTTAACACGTAAAGTATGTGTGGAAAAATAACCTACACAGAGTAAATAAAATTCTGAAGGTCGAAAGTTTAAACCACAGGGTAGAAAATTATTTTCTCTCAGTTCTTTTGATTTTTGAAATGATGATACACTTGCCTATACGTGGCACTTGTACTTCAGTTTGATGGCTGATCAGATGGACATAGGTCTTTTCTTTTATGAAATCTTTCTTTTCAGCTTTCATGGCTTTTATACATAGAGAGAAAGGAAGAAATGGATGGTTTCTATTTGCATGCTTTAGATGTTCTCTCCTACTCTGCAGAGGACTATTGTCAAATAGAATTTCCTTGTCTCAAAAGTGCTGCTTAGTTTCTAACGCTCCATCTTACAGCTTCCAAAAATGAATATTGAATTGCATAGCTCAACAATATGCCGGACTTGATTTTCAAGTTGCAAAACTTACTTGGGATTTCAGTTATAGTAGTCCAAGTTCCATTTTTGTTTATAGTACCAAAAAATGAAAAAAAAAATGGTCTGTTACACAGTGCAACAGTGATCATCAAGAAGGCAGAGCAAAAGTGCCAACCAATTTGCCGGACTGCAGATTGTAGAAAATCACAAAACAAGGGGAAAATTGATGTAACAGAGCAACAGTGGATTTGGTTGCCACAAATAATTCCAATGAGAAGATAGAGTTCTCTGTTAAAAAGAAAATAACATTGAGGCATTATTATCAGATTGGGTTTTTTCTTTAGGCCACCAATTAGCAGGAAAGAAATGGAGCAGAAAATTTCAAGGGAACTTAGCAAGTGGAAAACTATAGAATATCCATAATGAGGGACTTAAATATCCCATTATCTGTAATTTTATGTTGTAGTGGTAGTGTCCTTAGCTCCAGACCAGGAAGACTGAGTTTAAGTTCGAGAGCATGTTAAGATTGATAAGGAGGAGGTATTAGATGTTTTAACAAGCATAAAGGTGCAATAATCCCAGGGCCTGATAAGACCTATTCCAGGCTGCTATGGAAGGCGAGGGAGGAGATTGCTGAGGCCCTGCTCCAGAGGTGTGTAACAACATTTTTTGAACAGGTTGATCAGGCAGCGTGCTCTGGGTGAAAATATTCTTCCTCAGATCCCCTCTAAACCACTTACTCCTAACCTAAACTTACACCCTCTGGTCTAAGACATGTCTGATATGGGGAAAAGATTCTCACAATCTACCCTATCAATGCTTCTCAATCAGATCCAATTTCAGCCTCCTCTGCTGCACGGAAAACAAACCCAGCTTATCCCTCCTTGTAACTGAGAGATTCCATCCCTGGCAATATCCTGGTGAATTTCCACTTCTGATTATCTGGTGACCAGAACTGTGTTCCATCGATGGTCTAACTTCCTTGTTCCTATATTCTGCACCCTCTCTAGTGAAGACAATCATTCCATATGCCTTAATTACCACCCTGTCTACCTGTGCTGACACCTTCAGCATAATCTATGGACTTGTAGTCCAAGGACCCTTTGTACCTCAATACTCCCGAGGGACCCACTATTCATTGCATATATCCTTCTTTGTTAGATCACCCAAAATGCATCACCTCATTCTTATCAGGATTAAATTCCATCTGCCATTGCCGTGCCCACTATGCACACTGATTGATATCAGACTGCAGCCTGAGACCATCCTCCTCACTGTCAACAATACCACCAATTTTCATGTTATCTGCAATGTCTTATATATTCACATCCAAGTCATTAATGTCCATAACAAACAGCAAAGGGTCTAAGCATCAATCCTGTTGATCACAGGCTTCTAATCACAGAAGCAAACCTCAATAAGTACCCATTGCCTCCTATTTGTAAGCCAATTTTTGGATCCAGTTTGCCTCGGATCCCATGGGCTCTTATCTTTTGGACCAACCTTCCATATCTGACCTTGTCAAAGGCCTTACTGAAGTCCATGTAAATGCATAAACTGCACTATCCTCATCAATACATTTAGTAACCTTTTCAAAAAAACTCAAATTAGTCAGACAGAATTTTCCTCTAACAATTCTGTGCTGACTATTGCTGATCAATCACTGTCTTTCCAAGTGTTGATTAATCCTGTCCCTCAGATTTTTTTTCCAATAATTTCCCTACCACTGACATCAGACTAACTTGTCTGTAATTACCTGGCCTATCCCTGCTGCCTTCCTTGAAAGAAGGAACATTAGCTAATTCTGTAGTCATCTGGCTCTTAATCTGTGGCCATTAAATCATTAAATATCTCCACCAGGGCCCCAACAGTCTCCTCCCTTGCCTTCTGTAGCAGTCTGGGAAACATTTCATGAAGCCTTTGGGATTTATGCCCTTTTTTCTGTCTGTTAAAACATTGAATACCTCCTCTTTATTAGTCATAAGATGCTCCACAACTTCATCATCCCAAGTGAAATCTCCAGCTACAATGTCTTTTTCCTTTGTGAATACAGAAAAGAAATATTCATTTAAGACCTCACCTATGTCCTCTCACTCCATACACAGATTTCCCGTTTGGTCTCTAATTGCCCCCACACTTTCCCTGGTAATTCTCTTGCTGTTAACATACTTATAAAATGCCTTGTGGTTTTCCATAACCCTATCTGTCAAAGATATTTAATGTCCCCTCTTTGCCCTCCTAATTTCTTTTTTAAGCACCTTTCTACACTCTCTATACTTTTGAAAGGCCTCCTTTTTTAATGTGAACAGATCTTTCCATGATCTGTTTACGTATCTGTTCCTCTAACTCCCATTGGTTATTGGGATGCCTATAGTATAACCCCAATATAGTAATTGCACCTTTTTTATTCCTTGGTTCTATCCAAATGGACTCATTGGATAAGTCATCCAAGATGTCCTCTCTTAATACTGCTGTGACATTATCTTTAATCAGTAATATAACTTAATCACCCCTTTTACATCTCTCTCTATTATGCCTGAAACATCTTATCCTAGAATGTTGAGCTGTTAGTCCTGCCCTTCTCTCAATTTAGCAATTTTGCCCAAGGACCAGTCTCATCCTTATAAGTATCTTAAAACTTACAAAATTATGATCACTGTTCCCAAAATTCTCCCCCGTTTAAACTTTAATCACCTGGCTCATTCTCCAGTAAAAGGTTTAGTATGAACCCTCCCTTAGCTGGACTAGCTAAAAATTGTTTCAAGAAATCCTCCTGGATGCACCTAACAAATTGTCCCCATCTAAACCCCTGGCACTAGGGGATTCCCAGTCAATATTGGAGAAATTAAAATCACTCACTACATTCTTTAGTGGCAAGTCAGTAACTGGAGAAAGGGTAACTCAAGGACAAGGGAGGGAATTAATGCATTAAGCCAGAGGAAGTAGGTGAGGCCCTTAATGAGTACTTCATATCAGTATTCACCAAGAAGGACATGGATGATGGTAAGATTAGAGAGAGGTATGTTGATGTTCTAGGGCATATTGATATTGAGAAGGAGGTAGTATTGAATGTCTTGAAAAACATTCAATAGATGAATCCCAAGGATTTGATGAGATCTATCCCAGGGTACTGGGGGTGATAAGGGACAAAATAGCTAGAGCCTTTGCAGAGACCTTTGTTTTCTTTGTAGCCACAGGTGAGGTCTCAGAAGACTGCAGAATAGCCAAAGTTGTTGCTTCATTTAAGAAGGGCGACAGGGATAATCCAGGAAATTACAGGCTGGTGAACCTTACATCAATGGTAGGGAAATTATTGAAGATACTCTTAGGGACAGGATTTACTGACATTTGGGAAAGAATGGACTTTTTAGGGATAGTCAGCGTGGCTTTGTATGGGGGAGGCCTTGTATCTCAAATTTGATTAAGTATTTTTGAGGAAGTGAGAAAGATAAGGGTAGGGCAGTGGATGTTGTCTACATGCACTTTACTAAAGTATTTGACAAGGACCTTAATGTAGGCTGGTCCCTCTGGTAGAAGATAAAAGTCACACGGGATCCACAGTGAATTGTAGATTGGATACAAAATTAGCTTGGTCATAGAAGACAGAGGGAAGTTGTGGAGGGGTGTTTTTCTGACTAGAGGTCTATGATCAGTGATGCTCCACAAAGATCAGCACTGGAACCTCTGTTCTATACCATATATATATAATATAGATATGAATGATTTGAATGAAAATGTAGATGTTCTGATTAGTAATGTTTTACACTAACCTCTAGAATGTTGATAGGAGATTCAGCAATGGCAATGTTGTTAACATCACAGGAAGGTGGTTAGATTTGCTCCTGTTGGCTATGGTCATTATCTTCCACTTGAGTGGCATGAATGTTACTGGCTATTTTTAAGTCCAAATCTGGATGTTGTCCGGATCATGCTACAGATGGATATAGACTAGTATGGTATCTAAAAAGTGCGTAATCAAAGGCAAATACCACCATTTCTGACTTCATGATAGAAGTATGTCACTGATGTAGAAGCTGAAGGTGATTGGGTCTAGAACATGATTCATTGCCAGGAAGTTGCCAGTATAGTGGTCGTATTAGACAGCTTGTTTGGGGTGTGGCAAGTTCTGGACCTCGAGTCTTCTCTTTAAGCTTAAGTAAATAAATGAGATACCAATTATCCATTCAGTTCATTCAAGAATTTTGAAAATTTATTGTACTGCAGAATAACTGATACACATGTTGGAGTCCATAGCTTCCTCAGAACAAAATGGCACTAAGACTGAATCAGATGGTATATTCGGCACAATTTCCCTTTGAGAGATGTATACAGAAAAAGTAGCCAGAACCATGTAAATGTGTACCACAACAGGAGGACCATTGCATTGTACATTCATTGTGGAACTGAAGTCCAGTCGCATCAAGCATATCCATAGTTTTGTGAGGCAGTACCACCACACTAATTGTTTCAAAGTATATCTAGCAGCTCAAAACTGGGCATGCGTGAGGCACTGTGGACTATTTGCAGCAGCAGAATTGTATCCAACCATAATTTGTAACCTCATAACCTTGCATATCACTGTAGCCATCTGGCTAACAGCTGACATCTTAAAGCTTAATGGGTAAAGAAACTAACTATATACCACTTTGACGGTGGAGAGGTGTCTTTCTGAATGGAAATCTGTGTCCATTTGGGTTTTGCAGTAGGAGTCAGTGTTTGGTCCCTTGCTGTTTGTGGTTTCTACAGATGATTTAGACTTGAATGAAGGAAGGTTGGTCAGTAAATTTGAGGATAATACAAAAATTGTTAGTGTTGTAAATATCGAGAAGGATAGCCTTTGATCACAGGACAATACAGACAGGCTCGTCAGATGGGCTGATCAGTGGCAAATGGAATTCAATCTTGATTAAGTGTGATGTGATCACTTGGGCAGGATAACAGAGTCATAGAGTCATACAGCAAAGAAACAGACCCTTTTTCCAACCCTCACCCCCATGTTAGCTTCATGATTATTTAGTATTTTTGAAATTCAGTTATTGTCCTCTACCATGAGTACTAATGCAAAGTATTTATTCAAATTCTATGAAATTTCCAGCTTCCCCATTATTATTTCCCAGCCTTATTATCTAAGGGGCCTATGTATGCTTTGGTTTCTGTCTTCCTTTTATATATTTAAAGAAGCTCTTACTGTCTGATTTTATATTACTTGCTAGTTTGCACTCATAGCTTATTTCCTTCCTCTTTATTAATTTTTTGGACATCTCTGTTATCATCTAATATGCTCTGAAGTAATACCTGAGACCAAATTGAATAAGGGTAGAGGTGCTGGGCATATTATTTGAGACTTAAGTGGGTTTGAATTGCTTGAATAAATATGGGAGGTAGTAATCAATGGGGTGCAAGTTTTTTTGGAGGATGGCTAAGTGAAATAAAGTTCTTGCATAAAAGTGTGGATTTTAATGTTTAGAAACAGTTATATTTTGGAATATAACAATCTTTTGATTTTTAGAACTCTCCTACTTCAGTTTACCATGAATCTTTGTCACATTTTATCTTTTCTTCTTTCAGTTTGTTACTATCCTTAATTTTCTTTGTTACCCGTGGTTACTTTCTTCCTAGAATTTTTCTTTCTCATTGGGATTTACCTTTCCTGTGATTCATGAATCATTTCCTTAAACATCTCCCATTGTTCCTTAACTGTCTTTTCTGCGAAATTCCTTTCTCACTCTCCTGAAGCCAACTCTGCCTTCATCCCTATGTCATTACCCTTAGGTTAACACAGTTGTTTCTAACTCATTTCTGATTATCAAACTGAATGCTAATTTCTACTATTTTATGGTCCTTGTTCCGTATGGGATCTTTTATTAAATCTGCCTCATTACACATTCGTAGATCGAATTAGCCTGATCCCTGGTTGGATTCACAACATATTGTCCAGGAAACTGTTCCAAATATATGCTGTGAATTCTTCATCATGGCTGTGTTTGTCATTCTGACTATCCCAATCTACATGAAGATTATAGTAATTTATGATTAACGTACTGCTAGTTTTACAGACCCTCATTGTGTCCTGATTTATTCTCAGTCCTGCAGAACAGGTATTGTTAGGACCCCTGTAGACTACTCCTACTAGTGTTTCCTGCTTGTTTGTTATTTCTTACCACCACACATAAAGATTCAAGATCATCTGATCCAAGATTATTTCTTGCTATCGTATTTATTCCATCTCAAACTGACAAAGCTTCTGCATCACACTTCCCTTTTCTGCCTGTCCTTTCAAAATGTTGCACACCCCGAAATACTTAGGTTCCAGCGTTGACCTCCTTGTAAATGGTGTGAAAGCAGGCCATTCAGCCCATTGAGTCTCACCAACCCTCCAAAGAGTATCCCACCCAGACACAGCCTATCCCTGTAACTCTGCATTTCCTATGACTAATCCACCTAGACTATGCATCCCTGAACACTATGGGCAATTTAGCATGGCCAATCCACCTAACCTGCACATCTTTGGACAGTGGGAAGAAACTGGAGCATCTGGAGTGAATGTGCAAACTCTGTACAGACATTTGCCGAAGGCTTTAAATGAGCCCTGGTCCCTGGCACTGTGAGGCAGCAGTGCTAACCACTAAGCCACCATGTTGCTCAAATGGCCTAAACAGGCCTAAACATGTTTCCATAATGACTAGACGATGGTTATATCCATTATCATTTATTTGTGTTGTTAATGCATTTATTTTGTTTCAAACACTATGTATGTTTAAGTAAGGAGGCACTAATTTTGCCTATTTGCCACTTTTCTCCCTTCAACCCTTTTAGCTGCTTTTCTTCCATGTGTACAGAGTCTGGGTATCATTATCAAAATAGTTGCACTGCAATGCCGCTGTATCCTTTGCTTTCTCATCAGGCAAAGTGGACAGTACTCCATCACATACTCAGTAGGTTTTCAGGAGTCAGGAGATGAGTTACTCACTGCAGATTCCCAGACACTGATTTGTTCTTGTAGCCACATTATTCAGAGGTTGTGTTTGCTGACACATATGCACTAGACTTTATTTCGGTGGAGGGTTGAGGTGGGGGGCACAGCTGGACTGGGGAGAGAAGAGAGATCAGGACTGGAATGGGTGAGAGGAGAGATCAGGATTGGGGTGGGATGGTGGTGGGGTAAAGGGAGAGACCGGGGCATTGGGGTGGGTGGAGCGATGGGGATTGAGGGGAGAGATCAAGACCGAGGGATTGGGGTGAGGGGAGAGGTTGGACCAGGTGGAGTGGGGTGAGGGGAAAGATTGGAACGAGGTGGGGTGGGGTGAGGGGAGAGATCGGAACATTGAGGGGGTGAGGTGAGGGAAGAACTCAGGACCGGGGTTGGGTGGAAAGAGGGGAGAGACCGAGTACCTTTTAGCAGCTATTGATTCTCCCAGCTGACCCTTACGTATTCCTTTGTCTGCCCAACTGTTTTTCTCTCTCTCTGGGCTCCATCTCCACCTGTTGTTTACTTTTCCTACTCCATCGTACATATATATCAACTCTTTCTGAAAAAGAGTCACTGGATTCAATACATTAATTCTGCTTTCTCTCCACAGCTGATGCCAGACCTGCTGAATTTCTCCAGCAATTTCTGTTTTTGTTTCAGGTTACCATGTCTCCTCCTGTCCGTTAGTAGAAGAGTCATGAACCAGAAGACAGCAAATTTAGGTGATTGGCATAAAAAAAGTAACAAGAATTTTTTTTTAAGGTTTTTTTAGAAGGTTAGATTCTGGAATGCGTTAACAGTGCAGTGAAGGAAGATGCAATGTGGCTCCCAAAAGGAAACTGGATATGCACCTGAAACAAGAAATTATCAGGGCGAAGGTGGAGAGGCTGGAATGGGACTAGCTGAGTCACGGTTGCAGTGTTGCCGTGGAAACAATGGACTAAATGCCCTAAATACTATAATCATTCTATGACTCAGGAGATTTCAGTTTATTCGAGTCATCTAGCATCAATCATCACTGGCAATAATGTTTTAAAGAGTCAAGTATTCTCAATAATGTCTTCCTATAATTATTTCTTAATCTTAAACTTATAGCAGTAAATATAGAAAAATAAAGAGATTAATTTGGATGGCCAGTATGAAATGATTTGAACTCCAGCCTATTTGCTGTATGTTTTGAAGTCTCATTGACTCTGCAGGCTGTGTGCAAACTTGCCCCAAGACTTATTTATCCGTGACCGTTACACTCTCTGACGTACATTAAATTCACATATAAACTCACAGACCCATAGCTGTTATTATAACCTAGTGCCTCAGTTAATAACAGGGTAATGCTCAGTTGATATTGGTACTGGTCAAGTCAATATTCTTGACAAGTCAATATCCTGACAGGAACCTAGATGGGTCATAAATTTTATTATTATTTCGTGACTTAAGTGACCTGTTTCTGAAACATAAGCACACAAACATGACAGTCTTTGTTTTAACAAGAAAACAAAACAAAAGTTTATTAACCCCGGAAATTACAGACCAGTTAGTCTTACGTCAGTAGTGGGCAAATTATTGGAAAGAGCTCTTGAGAGACAGGATTTATGATCACTTGGAAAGGCACAGTTTGATTTGTGATAGTCAGTATGGATTTGTGAGGGGTAGATCATGCCTCACAAACCTTATTGAATTCTTTGAAGAGGTGACCAAACACGTGGATGAAGGTGGAGCAGTGGATGTGGTGTACATGGATTTAAGTAAGGCATTTGATAAGGTTCTCCATGGTAGGCTCATGCAGAAGGTAAGGAGGCATGGGATAAGGGGAAATGTGGCAGATTGTCTTCTAAGGGTCAGCCAATTCTGAATCCAAAGGGTGGTAGTGGATGGAAAATATTCAACATGGTGCTCAGTTATGAGTGATGTACCACAAGGATCTGTTCTGGGTGCTCTTCTATTTGTGATTTTTGTAAATGATTTGGATGAAGGAGTGGAGGATGGATTAGCAAGTTCGCGGATGATATGAAGGTGGGTCACGTTGTGGACAGTGCGGAGGGCTGTTCTAGGTTACAAAGGGACATTGATAGAATGCAGAGAAGTGGCAGATGGAGTTTAACCCTGAAAAGTGTGAGGTGATTCATTTTGGAAGGACAAACTTGAAACCAGAATACAGGGTTAACGGAAAGATTCTTGGCAGTGTGGAGGAGCAGAGGGATCTTGGGGTTCATGCTCACAGTTCCCTGAAAGCTGCCACCCAGGTGGATAGAGTTGTTAAGAAGGCGTATGGCGTGTTAGCTTTCATTAATAGAGGGATTGAGTTCAAGAGCCGTGAAGTTATGCTCCAGCTATACAAAAGCCTGGTTCGGCCACATCTGGAGTATTGTGTCCAGTCCTGGTCACCTCATTACAGGAAAGATGTGGAAGCATTGGAAAAGGTGCAGAGGAGATTTAGCAGGATGTTGCCTGGAATGGAGGGAAGGTCTTACGAGGAAAGGTTGAGAGAGCTAGGGCTTTTCTCTTTAGAACGACGAAGGATGAGAGGTGACTTGATAGAGGTGTATAAAATGATCAGAGGTATAGATAGAGTAGACAGCCAGAGACTTTTTCCTAGGGTGGAGGTAGCTTTTACGAGGGGACATAGCTTTAAAGTGAAAGGAGGTAGATATCGGGGAAACGTCAGAGGTAGGTTCCTTACTCAGAGAGTGGTAGGGGCGTGGAATGCATCGCCGGAGAGTGTAGTGGAGTCGGCCTCATTAGGGACATTTAAGCGGCTATTAGATAGGCATATGGATGATAGTATAAGGTAACGGTGGAGGTTAGATAGACCTTCGGTTTCGGGTAAAAGTTCGGCACAACATCGTGGGTTGAAGGGCCTGTACTGTGCTGTACTGTTCTATGTTCTATGTTCTAACAACAGAAATGAAGATAAACAAGAAACAAAACACTCTATTCCCTCAGAACACAGATTCAAAGTTTTTAAACACACAGTCGAAATAACCCAAGCACTCTTGATAGATTGAAAACAAACAATCAATTTCTGTTGGAATCAGTCTGGCACACTTTACAACCATTGTTGCAGTTTTAACAACAGCAAGTGCTGTATTTCTAGCAATCCTAGCAATAACCAGTCTAACTGATTTCTAAGGGGGAGAGAGAGACTTTTTTAAATACTTTGTTGGGCTGGAGTAATTAAAATTTCAACTCGTCTGTTGGAATAGTGGATAACTCTTATTAATTGTCATTGGTATTGTTCTGACTTAGCTTCTATTGAGTGCTGTGCTACTTCTGGCAAAGCTTCAATTCTTTGTTGTCTTTTCTTTAAAAAAAACTGTTAAGAAAATCATTTCTTTTCCACCCACTGTATCCCACCTCTCCATTCGTTTTATTCTATGATAATTTCATTACTTTAAACACCTTTTCTTACAAACGCTGGTTAGCATGTTACTTCATCCTTCTCAGCACTTCTGAAAATGAAAGCCAGAATCTAGAAAGTTCTTCCCTTAAGCCCTCTGAGTGGTTCCCTAAGAATTTGTCTCACTTGGAAGAATGGGTGTTGCAATTTTTAAAAGCCAATTGTTAATTTCAAACGTACAGACAAACTCTCATGTTAAACTTCGAGTTCCAACAGTTCAAACATATAAAAGTACACAGATATATCTCAGCTTCATTACAATAATGGGCAGCACAGCGGTTCACTGTTGCCTCACAGGGCCTTGGGTGACTGTCTATGTGGAGTTTGCACATTCTCTCCATGTCTGTGTGGGTTTTCTTCAGATGTACAGGTTAGGTGGATAGGTCATGGTAAATTGCCCTATAGCGTTCAGGCTTGCACAGACTAGTTAGCTATGATACGTGCAGGGTTACATTAATAAAGTCATAGAGGCATACAGCATGGAAACAGACCCTTTGGTGCAACTTGTCCATGTCGACCAGGTTTCCCAAACTAAACTAGTCCCATTTCTCTCCCTGTGACCCATATCTCAGGTGGAATGGAATGCTTTGCGGAGGGTCAGTGCAGATTTGATGGGTTGAATGGCATCAATCTGCACTCTAGGGATTCTATGATTTATAGCATAAACAGAGGTCATTTAGCCCATTGTGTCCATGCCAGTCTGACTACTGTCATCCCATTTCCAGTGCTTAGCCCATAACCCTGGTACTATAATTGATTGATTGATTGATTGATTTATTGTCATGTGTACCAAAATACATGAAAAGCTTTGTTTACAAGTGGTACAGACAGATCATTGTTAGCAAAGGATGTACAGATCAAAATGCCTTCGACAGAGGCATACAGGTTACATTGCACAGGGCGTGCACTAGGCAAGATCAACGTTAGCAAAATCAGCACTATCTGAGGCTAGACAGTCCAGTCATCAGTCTGATAATGGTCTGGAAGAAGCTGGTCCTGAACCTACCCGTGTGTGTGTTCAGGCTTCTTTATCTTCTGCCTGACGGAAGAGGTTGTAGGAGAGCATTACCAGGGTGTGATAGGTCTTTGAAGATCTTGGCTGCCTTTCTACAGCAGTGAACCTTGTAAATAGAGTCCATGGATCGAAGTTTGGCTTCCGTGCTGGTCTGGGCTGCGCACACCACCTTCTGTAGTTTCTTACGGTCCTGGGCAGAGCAGTTGCCACACCAGGCCATTATGCAACCAGGCATTTCTGAAGAAGGTTCTAGGCCCGAAACGTCAGCCTTCCTGCTCCTCTGATGCTGCTTGGCCTGCTGTGTTCATCCAGCTCTACACCTTGTTATCTCAGATTCTCCAGCATCTTGCAGTTCCTACCATCTCTATGCAACCAGACAGTATGCTTTCAATGGTGCATCTGTAGAAGTTGGTGAGGGTACTGATTGGTATGCCAAATTTCCTGAGCTACCTGAGGAAGAAGAGGCGTTGTTATGCCTTCTTGATTGTTACATCTCTGTGGGAAGTCCGGAACAGGTTGTCGATAATAATCACTCCGAGGAACTTGATGCTCTCTACCCTCTCAGCCTCAGTTCCATTGATATAGATGGGGGTGTGTTCTCCTCCTTTCTTTCTGAAGTCAACAATCAGTTCTTTAGTTTTGCTGACATTGAGAGACAGATTATTTTCATTGCATCACATCACCAAGTCCTCTATCTCCCTGGTGTAGTTTGACTCGTCATTGTTAGATATCTGTCCCACTACGGTGCTGTCATCAGTGAACTTGTAGATGGTGTTCGTTCAAATTTGGTGACACAGTCATAGGTGTAAAGGAAGTACAGTAGAGGGCTGAGGACGCACCTTTTGGGGGGGGCGGGAGGCTCCAGTGTTGAGTGTGATTGTGGATGAGGTGCAGTTGTCTGTCTTCACTGATTGCGGTCTATGGGTCAGAAAGGTGAGGATCCAGTTGCAGAGGGCAGAGCCAAGACCAAGGTCATGGTGTTTTGAGATCAGTCTGGACAGGATAATGGTGTTGAAGGGGGAGCTGTAATCAATGAGCAGGAATCTGACATAGATGCCTTTGTTGTCCACATGTTCCAGGAATGAGTACAGGGCTAGGGATATGGCATCCTCTGTGGACCAATTATGTTGGTAGGCAAATTGTAGGGGAGTGAGGCAGGCTGGGAGACTGGAGTTGATGTGAGTCATGACCAGCTTCTCGAAGCACTTCATGATTATTGAGGTCAGAGCCACTGGCAGTAGTCATTAAGGCACGTTGCATGTGCTTTCTTAGGCACTGAGATGATTGTGGTCTTCTTGAAGCAGGTGGGGACTTTGGCTTGTAGGAGGGAGAGGTTGAAGATGTCGGTGAATAACTCCGCCAATTGGTCCACACAGGATCTGAGTGCTTGGCCGGGGACACCATCCAGCCCCATCGCTTTCCTTGGGTTGACTCCCAGTAAAACTGATCTGAAGACTGAAGCGGTGACAAAGGGAACAAGTGTGTCTGGGGCTGTTGGTGCAGGCATGACCACGCCGCTGGCATTCTGCTCAAACTGAGCATGGAAAGCATTGAGCGCACCAGGGAAGGATGTGTCTTTGTCCACTATCTTGCTCTGCTTCATTTTGTGTTCTGTAATGTTGTTTAGGACTTGCCATAAGCAACGGGAGTCTGTTTGTTCGGTTTGGGCCTCAAACTTGGTCCGGTACTGTCTCTTGGCATCCCTGATGGCTTTGCAGAGATCATCTCTGGATTTCCTGTATTGCTCCAGGTCACTTGACTCGAATGCTACATGTCTAGTCTTCAGTAGGGAGTGGACTTCCTGGTTCATCCAAGGTTTACAGTTGGGCTACATTGGGATTGGCTTCTTTGGTATGCAGTTCCCCACACATTTGCTAATGATGTACATGGCTGTGGTAACTACTTGCCTAGGTTTTCTGCTGAACACTTGAATACAGTCCGGTCGACCAAGTCCAAGCTGTCCCAGAGGCAGTCTTTCTGCTGCCTCAGACCAGCACTGTACTTCTTTTTGTGAAGGATTCTCCCATTTCAGCTTCTGCTTGTAAGCTGGAAAGAGGAACACAGCGCTGCGATCTGATTTTCTGAAGTGTGGGTGGGGGATGGAGTGGTAGGTGTGTTTGATGGTTGTGTAGCAGTGGTCCAGGATGTTCGGTCCTCTAGTGGGGCGGGAGATATGTTAGTGGTACTTTGGCATCACCCACTTGAGGTTGGTTTGGTTGAAGTTGAATGAATAGGGCCTCGGGGAATTTTGTCTCTAGCGTGTTTGTGGTGGTGTAAATCTCGTCTAGAGCATTCTTCACATCTGCATGGTGGTATGTAGACTGCTGTCAGGATGGCAGAGGTGAAATCTCATGGTAGGTAGTAGGGATGGCATTTTACGTGAGGTATACTAGGTCTGGGGAGCAATGGCTTGCCAGGTTTGCTACATCCGAGCACCAGCTAATATTGATCAGGAAGCATACCTCACCACTCTTCACCTTACCTGAGGATGCCGTGCACTCTATAAAGTGTATGGAGAACCCGTCAGCTTGTAGAGCGCAGTTGGGAATGGCAGGGGTGAGCCAAGTCTCCATGAAGCAGAGCACACAACAGTCTCTCTTACGACAACACAAATTAATATCTAAGTGTGGAGCTGGAGGAACACGGCAGGCCAGGCAGCATCAGAGGAACAGGAAAGTTGATGTTTCGGGTCGAGACCCTTCTTCTGGCTTCGCCTTGGGGTTATAACTCACTCAGATTGTAAGAACTGCTGATGCTGGAGTCAGGAAGGTTGACATTTCGGGTCTGATGCTGCCTGGCTTGCTGTGTTCCTCCAGCTCCACACTGTGTTATCTCTTAATATCTAAGTACTCCTTTAACTTTTAAAGTGTTTTGGACTCAACCACCTTTTCAGGCAGTGTGTTCCACACTCCTGCCACCTGTGGGTTACAAGATTTCTTAGCAGCTCCCTTCGTAGCCTTCTATCTTTTACTATAAATCTATGCTTACTGGTTAATGAAAAAATGTGTCTTCCTCTCCACACTATCTACGCCTCTCATAAACTTGCACACTTCTATCAGGCCCCATCTCAAGATTCATTGCTCCAAGGAAAACAACCCCAGCTACCTAATCTTTCCAGCCCAGGCAGCATTCTGGTAAATCTCTTCTTCAACCCATCCTGTGCAATCACATCTTTCCTATAATGTTGTGACCCGCAAACTCCACACATTACTCCAGTTGTGGCCCAACCAGCACTTTATACAGTTTCATAACCTTCCTGCTGTCGTATTCTATGCATCAGCCATTAAAGGAAAAAATAAGCAAGTATTCCATATGTCTTCTTAGCCACCTTCTTCACCTGTCTGCAATTTTCAGAGATCACTGGTCACCAAGGTCCCTCTGATCATCAGTACTTTGTAGAATCCCAGCACACACACTGTAATCCTTTGTCTTCCCCAAGCGCACTTCTGCACGTTTTTCTGGGTTGTATGTCATTTAGTGCTGGTATATTAGTCGTTAACATCTCGTAGTTCGTTGCCATCTTCCTCTGTGTCATCTCTGAAGATCTTTATCATAACCTTTACATTTAAGTTAATAAATCATTAACTTACACCACAAGTAGCAAGAGCCCCAACACCAAGAAACAGAGGAAGCCTAACAACCATGAGTATTTATGTGTGAGGTAGGGAGGGGTAATGGTATGATTACTGTTTGTATGCATGGCTAGAAGGTCTGATACGTGTGTGTGTGTGTGTCTGTGTGTCTGTGTGTCTGTGTGTCTGTGTGTGTGTGTGTGTGGGGGGGGGGGGGGGGGTGTTTGTATGTGTGTCTAGATGGGTGTGTGAGAGTCCCCACTAGAAACAGACTTACAATCACAGAAACATCCCTATACCGTCAACATCATTATTTCTAACATATAACTCAGTTTTGTAATTGTATTCTTGTATTCAAATCCTTCCTCTTCTTTGCTAATCCCTACCTCTGTGAACTCCTTCTGCAGTACAAACCTCCAAGAGTTCTCATCTTGTGCATTCCCTAGTTCATTCATTCCACCATTGATTGTCATGCTAGCTCATTGCTCTCCATGGTCTCCAATGACAGAAAACTTAATACTTCTTCACTCCACCCATCCACACAAACAAACACACACGCATGCACACACACCCATTCATCCATAGATGCACAACTACATCTACACATGCACACACACCCATTCATCCATAGATGCACAACTACATCTACACATGCACACACCCATCCATATACACACACGCATGTACTTACACATACCAGATGTTGTACACCCACCCACACAGACATTCACTAACACACATCCTGTCTCACTGACACACACACACAAACCCATCCATCCACATCTACACACAAACATATGCACGCACACAGGCATACACACACAAGCACGTACACACACACTATTGCATCCTATTGCTGTATTCTTTTTAGGCTTGATATATCATTGCATAACTTCATTTTTCTGAAGCAGTTGGGACATTTTACTAAATTAAAAGTGCTGAGGAAATGTCAATTGTTGCTTGGTGAAGACAAGTAAAATCCATGCAACTAATAGTAAAATCAGCCTCCTCTAGGCATGTATGTGGTAGACATACACAAAACATGGAACAGAATCAAGTATTCAATGATATAAACAATGCACTTTTTATGGCAAATACAATTTACAAAGCATGCTGGGCTATGATAAGATTGCCAAAATTGCGATTGACAGAATTGATGAGTGTCTGAAAATAAAAGGGAAGGAAGAAGATACAGCAATAATTAATATTAGTTTGGTGATTCCTATTGGCCTCTGTATATCTTTTTTCACAAGGTTATGGAATCCAGGCCAGTTGCTTGCAGAAATGTTTCTTCAAGGTGATTTAGGGCCTTCAGTCTGACTCACACTGAATCTGCTATTCACTTTTTCCATGCTATGGGCTTCCATTTCAGACGTGCACAAAAAAATTAATGAGTCAATGTATATTTGAATTGTCCTGACATTGCTATGGCATTGATCACCATGTGTACAAAACCTTTGGCTGTGGATATAGTTTGGGTTCTGCACTTTCCAATAAGCACACTACCACTGAGAAACAGAGATTGCGGGGAGCATGTTGAACTGGACTGGGATGTTGCAGCAGAATGGAATATGATACACGTGGGAGGTTTTGAAGACAAGGAGGGGGATTTGAAATTCACATGTTTGAGATGTGGAGGTTATCATGGAGCGGGTTATATGAGGATTGGACTTGAGTTTTGACACTAAGCCAGGCAGTCTAATCAAATCAGCTTCCTACCCCTGTAACAAAAAAACAAAGTCTAATTAATGTTTATAAATTAAATCTAATAACCTCTGTTTTCAGCCTCCATTCTCACACAAAAGACAGACATACAAGCAAACACATTTCAGGGATAATTTTTTGAAAAAAATGACAATTAAAACTGGCCAGATTCCTTAAGCAGTTTCATGATGGGTGGCCTGACAGTGTTATGGACCAGACCAAACACCCTCAAAATATATTAAGAAGATAGTGAAAACCCTAACCATTTCTTCTTTTAAAGGCAAGTGCCAGGTGTTGTGTTCCAGATGCAATTTGATTGGTCAAATGACCAGATTTGAAACAAAACACACTTTATTCATATACTATAGTTAAAATAAAACAAAAGAAAGAAGAGATTGGAAATAACAACTCTATTTGAAAACTTATCAAAATAATACATTATTTAACTACTACACAGTAACCATTCCAATATAGTAGCATTCCATCAACACATCCTTGACAAAGGCAAATTCAGCAAAACAGATTGTCACACATGCAATTCTAGCAGCAGGGATAGAACCCACAGCTTTTAGCTGTAACCGAGAGAGGAAAAGAAGTTTCCACATCCAGTTTCGAGACTCCAACAGCTGCTACTGAAAAATTAGAACTACAAAACCTGGTTTTGTGGGAGCTTGATCCTACCCATTCAAGCTACATCTACTGTTCCAATTTGTGAAAAAACCAAGGCCTCACAAACTGTTTACTTTAGTGTCTCTGAGTAGACTTCTCTCCACTTATCTCTCAACCTTTCTTCATAAAAAAATGGACAAAATACACCTCTTAAAGTCATAGTCTTGACATACTCTCCATTAAAAATAAACAAAGATAGCTTCATTTTTAAAAACCTTTAGTCTTAGGCAATGAGTACACTACTATACATATATATTACACTAACAGTAAGTATGCAAACATTCACTACTACAGTCCATTTCAGTCCGTTTTTGCCCACCACCGAAAGCCTCCGTCTTCCTTCATCAAAGTCACAACAAAATGTCAACGATTACATTCCCTCATTCTGTCACGTGTATAATTTTCAAATTGAATGGCTGCACTAATAAGTTCCTACTAAACAGCCCAGAATTCTTATCCTTAAATTTCTCCAAAAACTGTAAGGGGTTATTGTCAGTATATACAATTGTCGCAGATACATTACTGGCAATATAAATGTTGAAATGTTGCAACACCAACACTAAGCTCAAGGTCTCCTTCTCAATCATGGAATATTTCTGTTGTTGATTGTTCAATCTTTTGGAAAAATACCCGATAGGTCTTCCTATCTTCTCATCATCATTTTGCAAGAGTGCAGCACTGACACCCACATCACTTGCATCGATAGCCACCTTGAATGGCTTTGCGTAATTAGGTGTGGCTAACACTTGGGCAGTAGTTAACACTGCTTTCAGGCTGTCAAATTCCTTCTGACAGTTCTCTGTCCACTGAAAATTTCTGCATTTCTTCAACAAACCAGTCAGTTGAGCAACCAAACTGCTAAAATTTGGTCCAAACTTCCGATAAAAAACATGATCCTGTGGGATCATTTGTCCATATCTAATAACACGGCTCAGGAATGTGACTTGGGCTTTTGTGAACTCACTCTTAGCCAAATTGGATCACCAAGCCCGCCTCCCAAAGTCAATCGAACAATTCTGATAGATGCTCCAAATGTTCCTTCTACGTATGACAAAAAAAATCACCAGGTTGCCGATATGTGCCACACAATTGGGTAATCCAGAAATAATTTTATTGGTTAGTCTTTGAAATGTGACTGGTGTGTTTTTCATACGAAATGGCATGACTTTAAACTGGTACAATCCATTCAATGTGATGAGAGCCGAAATTGTCTTTGCTCTTTCGGATAAAGGTACCTGACAAATCCTCCGAGTAAGACCAACTTAGAAATATAAATAGCTTGTCCCACCTTCTCAGCCATGGAATAGGATATGAATCGGATTTTGTAACTGTATTGACTTTGCAGTAGTCCAAACATAATCATTGGGTACCATTTGATTTTGGCACCATTAGTTTGGGTGAGCTCCATATGCTGCAACTCACCTCAATTATATTGACTTTGAGCATGCATTCAATTTCATTTTTGAACCTGTGCCAAGGTTAGAGGGTTAATTCTATAAGGATGTTACTTAATTGGAAGAATATCTCCTATATCTAAATCATGAGTAATTAGATTAAAACTTCCCAGTTTATTCCCACATATCTCCCTATGTGATTGCAATAACTCTTTCAGGTCATCTTGATTTTCCTCTGCAAGGTAACTCAGTAACTTATCCTAAGTTTCGAGAACTTCCTCATTGTCCAATTTAATTTGAGGAAGGTATAATTCAGAATCATTTGAACTTGGCTTTCACCCTGTGTTACAACCAGTACCACAATCTCACTTTGCTTTCCTTCCCTATCTGGTGTTCTTATTAAATAGTTCACCTTATGATTAATTAATTTCCTTTTGATTTGATTAGGCCCACTAAACCTTGCCTTTAAATTTCACTTACCATTGGAAACAACACTAATGCTTTATCTCCACTAGCAAAATTGTGAATTTTTGATTTCTTGTCTGCTTCCTGTTTTCTCACATGTTGTGCTACTTTTAAATGCTTTCTAGCCAGCTCACCTGCTCTATTTAAGCTTTTCCTAAAATTTTACACATATTCCAACTATATGGTCTCTGAACTCTGACTCACCAATTTTTCCTTAATTAATTTCAGTTCATCCTCTCATCTCATGACCAAATACTAATTCAAATAGACTGAATTTAGTTGATTCATTAGGGGCATCCCTAATTGCAAAACATACAAACAGATTCCTTTATTCCAATCTTCTGGATAGTCTTGACTATAAGCCCTCAAAATGGTCTTTAAAGTTTGATGCCACTGTTCTAATGCTCCCTGCGATTCTGAATGATATACAATGGATTTGAATTATTTTATTTTTAAGCTATCCATAACTTCCTTGAATAACTTTGATTTAAAATTTGACCCTTGATCTGATTGTATCTCTGTGGGTAGTCTGTATCTAGTAAAACATTTGACTAACTCTTCTATAATCCTTTTAGCCAAGATACTGCATAATGGAATTATCTCTGAATATCTAATAGACATATCCATTATGATCAACAAATACTGATTCCCACTCTGTTTTAGGTAGGGGTCCTGCACAATCAATTAAGACCCTTGTAAAAGGTTCCTCAAATATGGGAATGGGTATTAAAGTTGCTGGTTTTATCATTGTCTTGGGTTTTTCCAATTACCTGAAATGTATGACATGTGCAGCAAAATTCAACCACATCGTTATGTAATCCAGGCCAATAAAAATGTTGTTATATTTTGGCTTGAGATTTTCTTACTCCAAGATGACCTACTACTGGTAATTCTTGTGCTACCCACAACACCTCCTTTCTGTAAGCCACTGATAATATAACTTGATGAACTTCTGCCATTTCCCGTTTGCCTGAATACGTGAGATGGTCTTCATTTCCACATCAAGACATCATTTTTAAGATAGTAACATTCTGGGATACACTCAGATTCCTTTTCTGTGTACACTTTTTAGTTTTGATCTTTCCGTTGTAATTCAGCTAATTTCTCTGAACTAAAAATAACTACTTTGTCCTCCACTGTTCTTGCTTTTTCTCAAATATTTGATTAAACATAAGCTCTGATAATTGAACTTCAACTTCCTTATTATTATTCTTTGATTTTTCCTCTTGCTTCAACCTATGGCTTTGCACACAGTCATGAAAAATTGTAGGATATAGCTCCTGTAACACCTCAGTTGCTTGATTTTCCACTGGTTTTTCCACACAGTAGGCATCACTCCCACCTGTGATCCAGCTTTCTCATTACCGGGGTAAAGTGTATTTCTGGAACCAAGAATTTCTCTATAACTTGTACCACCACTTCATCACTTTTCATCGGATTCTCCAACCTCACTTTATACAATGAAATATTGCTCTTCTCACCATGAATTCCACATATTACCACCTTTTGTGGCAATGCTCCTTCTGAATTATGTATCTCCCCATCTCTCGCCATCAAAGATTGAATTGCTCCCATATCTCTTAAAGTCTTAATTGTTTTACTTACTCCCCATGGCAACAATGAGTAAACCTTATCCTTGCAAGTAAATACTTTAAGGAGATCTGGCACTATCTTCTCAACCAACATTTGATCAGGTTGTACATTCTTTTGCAGCTTTTAACTTCCACTGTGCTTTCCTTTACTACTTCAACAGAACTCACTGACTTATCCTGTTTTCCTACATCCGTTTTTTCAGTGATTTTCCTAAACCACCAACACTGCCACTTCATGTGGCCTACTTTATTGCTGTGAAAACACCTGAGCTTTTTCAATTCTCTTTCCCCTCATGGGTTTCGGTTTTACCCTGTGGTAAACTGTTTTCATTATCTTCAATAAGATCTCCTTTTCCCTTACCACCTGAAGATTTCTCTTTTCCCCAATTACTATCGCTCACAGATTGAAATTGATGTTGGAATGCAAACTTTGATTTATGAATCAACTGATAATCATCTGCCATTTCTGCTGTTAATCTTGCAGTTTTAACTCTCTCCCTTCCACATGAATTCTCACTACTTCAGGAAGTGAATTTTTGAACTCCTCCAAAATTATCATCTCTCTAAGATCTATTGATCTATTTTCAATGCCCTTATCCATCTATCAAAATTACTTTCTTTGATCCTTTCAAACTCAATGTACGTTTGACCAGGTTCCCTCCTTAGAATTCCTAAGACGTTGTCTGTAGGCACTAACTCTTAACAGGGCCTTTTTCACCTCATTATGCTCCCTAGACACTATCTTCTGATAGTGATGGAAATACCTCACTACCTCTACATACCAACTTTGTTTAGATCAACAATACCGTTGTGGTCACTGGTATTTGTTTAGCCACTTTCTCAAAAGAAATGAAAAAGTCTCCTACATCGTCATGCTTGGACGTATTTAAGCAGATCCCTGCCAAGCCTTTAGCTACGATGGGATTGCTCTCCATCACTGCTCTCATCATAGATTATTTCACAGAATCCCTACAGTGTGGAATCAGGCCCTTCAGCCCAATAAGTCCACACCGAACCTCAGAGCAACCTACCCACACCCATCCCCCTATGACCTACCTAATCTACACATCCCTGAACACTACAGGCAATTTAGCATGGCCAATCCACCTAGCCTGCACATCTTTGGACTGTGGGAGGAAACCGGAGCACCTGGAGGAAACCCACGCAGACACGGGGAGAATGTGCAAACTTCATACAGACAGTCGCCTAAGGGTGGAATCAAACCCGGGTCCCTGGTGCTGTGAGGTAGTAATACTAACCACTGAGCCACCGTGCTGCCCTAACTATCACTATTCCTAATTTTCACTCTATCTCTACCATTTCAAGTCAACTTTTGAGTTTTCAGTTCCAGCATCTGAAGTTCAAAAACTCTCTCTTTTTCCCTTCCTTCTGCTTTTAATCATAATTCGAACTGTTTCATTTCCTTTTCATGTTCAAGCTGTTTGATTTGCAATTGAATTTTAGCCATTTCCAAAGATTCCGATGGCATTTCTGGCAATTGTAAATGCTGTGCGATTGCCATGATTATTTCCCCTTTCCTCACAGACACAGGCAACCCCAACTCCAGCTTATTTGCCAATTCCAAAAGCTTTGCCTTGCTCACTTACTGCAAAACACCCAAAGCGATTTTTTTCTACCCCCAGGAAATTCTTAGTGACTGAAAGAGCCATTGTTACATGAAACACGCCCTATATAAACCAACTGAATTTAACATCAGAAAATGGAACATCAACAACTCACCAATCACTACTTCTGAGTCCAATAACCCTGAATCCAACCTAGAATTAGAGATTTTTATTCCAGACGAACCCCCAGTTTGTTATGGACCAGACCAAACTCCCTCAAAATATATTAAGAAGAAGCCTAGACCCTAACTTTTTCTTATTTTAAAGGCAAGTGACAGGCTGTGTGTTCTGGATGCAATTCGATTGGTCAAATAGCCAGATTTGAAGCAAAACACAGTTTATTCATACACAATAGTAAAATACAACAAAATAAAGAAGAAATTGGAATAATTTAACTCTTTTGGAAAACCTATCAAAATAATACATTATTTAACTACTGCACAGTAACTGTTACAATATAGTAATATCCCATAAACACACACTTGACAAAGATAAATTCAGTAAAACAAATTGTTTCATATGCAATTCTTGCAGCAGGAGGAAATCCCCCAGCTTTTAGCTGTAACCAAGAGACATAAAACAGCTTCCACATCTAGCTTCAAGATCACAGTGGGTGGTTGCTACTGAAAAACTAAAACTACAAATCCTTGCTCTGTGGGAGCTTGACCCCAGCCATTCAGGCTGCTTCTATTGTTCCAACTCTAAAAAGATACCCAAAGGCCTCACAAACAGTTTGCTCTAGAGGCTCTGAGTAGACTTCTCTCTACCTCTCTCTCAACTTTTCCCCATAAAAACGTCCAGGGCAAAATACACCTCTTAAAGCCATAATATTTTCATAACAGGTTCATGGGATTGTCTCTTGATTGAATTCCTGAAGACATCTATCAATGCCACTTTTTACAGTTCACTCTGATGAAGTTTCAATAATACATATAACTTAGTTTCTATTCTTTGATCTACCAATAGCCGATTATGAGAGGTTAGGTTCGGAGATTTTCAAATCTTCATGTTGTAGAATTAACAGCCAATCTCCTTTTCTCAGAAACTCCCTGTTCAAAACTGCTAATGAAAAACTCCAGTCCCTCCGACTGTTTGATCATCATGTTTTCTCTTAGATTTGCTGGAGCCAGTTTCCAGGTACTGACCTAATTAATGTGCTAACATCTGCTATCTGGTTAAGCATACTGAAACTCTGGAGTCGAAGAGTCTGTAGAGTTCTTTGATTACAGAAGACCTTTTAAATAGAATCAATGTGCAGTTAATTTTCTGGCTTCAAAATCAAAAAACAGCTTGACTGTGTTCTTTTTTAACGCAAACTGCTGCTTACAGTCCAGTGGTGACTTTCAGCTCTTAGCTCACAGTTCACGGCTTCAAACCAAAAATTGATAAATAAAACTGAAAAATCAGTGAGGATTCTAACACTTATAGCAAAATGAGACATTACTATGAATTTTGGACATCAATAAGATAAGTATTAGAAAAGTTAAGCTTAGAGATAACAAAAATATGAATGATAAATTAGGGATGAGAGCAGAAAACGTTTTATTAGAAAATGGGTTATCTGAATAATGACTTTATTTTGGTGGAATTTTATTGCTACTATTATTGAATAATTCTTAATGAACTGCTCATTTTCAGTGCCAGGAAGACAGAAAATGAATTTAAAGGTTATCACTTCTAGTAATGGCAATGATGTACTCTTTGTGCCCAAAATTCTGCAGAAAGGGATTGTTTTTGAAATTGGAAACCTGTGCTTGGCAGTGTACCACAGTGATCAATACTGGGACCCCTGTTGTTGGTTATGTACATTAATGACTTGGATGTGAATGTAGAAGATATAATTAGTAAGCTTGTAGATGGCACAAAATTAGTAGTATTAACAGTATGGAGGCTGGTCTTAACCTACATTCTGAAATTGAGCAGAAGGAATTTAATCCTGATAAGTGCAAGGTAATACATTTTAGGAAGTCTAATGAGGGAAGGTTATACACAATTAATTGTAGGTCCTTACGGAGTATTGAGGAACAAGGGAACATTGGTGGACAAGTCCATAGATTCCTGAAGGTGTCAGATAGATAGGGTGGTAAAGAAGGCATAGGGGATGCTTGTCTTCTTTCAGCGAGGTGCAGAATATAAGAGCAAGGAAGCCTTGTTGCAACTTTATAAATCATTGGTTCGGACACAGATGCAATACTGTGTATAGTTCTGATTGCCACACTATCAAAAGATGTGATTGCTCTGCAGCGGGTGCAGAGGAAATTCACCGGAATGTTTCCTGGGATTGAAAGTCTTAGTTATGAGGAGAGACTGATTAGGCTGGGTTTATTTTCCCCGGAGCAAAGGAAGCTGAGGGGTGTCTGATAGAGGTATAAAAATTATGAAAGGCATCAATACGGTATATCGTGAGAATCTTTTCCCCCAGTTAGATGTGTTTAAGACCAGAGGGCATAAGTTTAAGGTGAAGAGTAAATAGTTTAGAGGGGATCTGAGGAAAAATGCCTTGGAATGTGCTGCTTGAGAAGGTGGTGAAGTCAGGTACTATCACAACATGTAAGAAGCAACTGGATGGGCACTTAAAATGCCACATCATAGTAGCCATGATGTGGAGGTGTCAGTGTTGGACTGGGGTGGACAAAGTCAGAAGTCACACACCACCAGGTTATGGTCCAACAGGTTTATTATAAATCACAAGTTTTTGGAGTGCTGCTTCTTCATCAGGTCACTTCAGCTGACAAAGGAGTGGTGCTCCAAAAGCGTGTAATTTCATAGCTTTTGGAGCACTACTCCTCTGGCAGGTGAAGTGACTTGATGAAGGAGCAGCACTCCAAAAACTTGTGATTTCAAATAAACCTGTTGGACTATAACCTGGTGGCATGTGATTTCTGAAAGTTAGTAGGCTCTGGACTAAGTGATGGTAGATAGGAGCAGTATAGTTTGGTATTTTTTGATCAATATAGACAAGGTGAGCCAAAAAGCCTATTCTGTATGTTTCTATTCTGTATCACTGTATGACTCTCTGAATACAAACAAAACAACACTGAATCCACTGAATGATTTCCAGCTTTGCTTATAATAGCAAACATACAGTATAATGGTGTCAATTCTGTTAAAAAGAAGCACTAGAAGTACAACTACCAGGATCAGTAAGTTATATATCCATAGCACTGCAAATTACCATCAGTATCACTGCCACCAACATTAGAATCCCAAACCATATTTATTCTCAGCATTTTGCAGTACCAGATAACCTCATGACAGCAAGTAAATGATTAAGTGCAATCAAACATCCAAAATATGGATCCAAATGTTCGTAATCTTCGACCACTTCAAATGGTCCAAATGGTCCTTATAATTGTGCTGCATAACCACCTTCCTGTGAAAATCAGTTGTGTTATGAGATTAGTAACAACTGTAGCTATCTTGTTAAAGACCAAGTCAAGAAGAGAATGGTTTCTAACTAGACTGCATTCAAGTTAATTTTGGTACTCAAGGATAGCTAATGGAAGTGTTCCATAAGAATCCTGCCTCATTAATGTGGACAACATCTGCTTTGCTTCTGTTTCCATTGAAACAAAGGATTATTCAACAAATGTAGTTGGCAGTTAAAATGAAGATATGGGACAAAAGGAGGGAAGGCATTTCCCTTCTGTAGTAAATTTTGGCTTTCGTAGACATAAATGAACCCAAACTGAATACCAAGATCATTACTTTTGTTTCCTGTATTGTTTCAACTATTATGTCCTGCTCCTGGCCAACTCAGTTAATCAGTGGCTGTCTTAAAAAGCTGGTTCAGCATTTTGAAAATTACTTGTTTCTTTTGATGTTCTTTGTTAATTAGTTGCCCCAGTAATGATCAGATAATATGTTCCAATATACTGAGAGAATCAGCGAAATTCACAGTGCACAAAATTGTCCCATTGTTTGCATATAATGAGTGCACTATATTAAAAGAAGATTCTGCCTTATTAAATGTCATGAGTTCACTTTCGGAGAGAATCTTCTATTTACAATGCAATACTATGCTGTGGAGTAGGCTAGCTTATAACATTGAAATTAATTACCATTTTGGTAAAATATTTAATCCCTCTATAATTCATCAGATAGTAGTATGATATCATCTTTGTACTGGATCAATGTTAAAAGTATAGTTTACGAGAAGAGTGGCAATCATTACAAAATCATGAAAAATTATAGATTCAAATTTCTTAGTAACATTTCATTAATGTTACTTTGCTGAGAGTGAAGCACAACCTCTGTTATCGGTGATTCAGCCACATTTCTGATGAAATGACGTTGGTGAAACAGGAACAACTCCAAGAAATTTTCTGTAACCTGAAATTTAAATAGAGCTCATATCCTTTCAAAATGGTCTAGAGGTAGAAATATCCTGATTGCATTACTTAATTATGTTTGTTGTGGTCTCCTTCACCATTGTGAACATTGTCCATGAACAAAATAGCTGCTACTGGAAGCTTTGCAACATTCTTAGTAGTGTTCCAGAGACACATGAAGTGCAAACATTGTATTGCTAGGTTCCTACTTACAAATGAACCTTACAACATAGGGGAGTACAGCACAGAAACTGGCCCCTTGGTTCATGATGTTGTGCTGAACATGTTGCCAAATTAAACCAATCCCTTCTTCCTTGCATATTCATGCGCTTATCTAAAAGTCCCTTAAACACGGTCATTGTATCTATCTCCACCACCATCTCTGCCAGCGCATTCCAGACTCCTACCAGGCTCTGTGTAAAAAACTTCCCATCACATCTCCTTTGAACATTCCCCCTCTCACCTTAAATGCATGCCTTCTAGTATGAGACATTTCAAGTCTGGGAAAAAGATCTGACAATCAACCCTATTTATACAGTTCATAATTTTATAGACTTCTATCAAGTGTCCCCTCAGTATCCACCACTCGAGAGTAAACAACCCCAGTTTTTCTAGCTTCTCCATATAGCTCACACCCTCTAATCCAGGCAGCATCCTCTTCTGCACCCTCTCCAAAGCCTCCACATCCTTCCTGTAATGTGGCAACCAGAACTAAACGCAGTACTCTAAGTGTGGCCTAATCAAAGTCTTATAAAGCTGCAACATGACATCCTGACTCTTGTACTCGACACCCTGACCAATAAAGGCAAGCATGCTGTACACCTTCTTTACCACCCTATCTACTTGCATGGCCACTTTGAACCCCAAGATCCCTCTGTATGTCAATGCTGTTTAGGGTCCTGCCATTAACTGTATACTTTTCCTTAACATTTGATTTCCAAAGTGCAACACTTCACACTAACCCAGATTAAACTCTATCTGCCATTTCCCTGCCCATATCTGCAACTGATCTATACCCTGCTGTATCCTTTGACAACCTTCTACACTTTCCACATCTCCACCGACCTTTGTATCATATGCAAACATACTAACCCACTCATCTACATTTTCATCCAAATTAGCATAACAAACAGCAGAGGTCCCAGTATGGATCCTTGCAGAGCACTGCTAGTCACGGACTTCCAACCAGAAAAAACACACTTTCAATTCTGAAATCATGTGGCCAAGTCATCCTGGATCCCGTGCATCATAATCTTCTGGATGAGCCTACAATGAGGGACCTTGTCGAAAGCCTTACTAAAATCCATGTAGACAACATCCACTGCTTTACGGTCACCGACCATCTTCATCACCTCCTTGAAAAATTCAATCAAGTCAGCAAGACATGACCTGCCCTGCACAACGCCATGCTGACTTTCCCTAAATGGGTCCCGCTTTTCCAAATGCACATAAATCTTATCCCCCTAATAATTGTCTCCAGTAGCTTCCCAATCACCAACATGAGATTCACCAGTCTATAGTTTCCTGGATTATCCCTATTTCCCTTCTTGAACTGAGGAACAACATTAGCTACTGGCTAGACCTCTGGGACCTCTCCAGGGGCTAGTGAGGATACAAAGGTCTTGGTCCAGACTCAGCAATCCCCTCTCTTGCTTTTCTCCACCTGGGGTGGATACCATCAGGCCCTGTGGTCTTATCCATATTCATGCTCTTCAAGAGACCCAACACCACTTATTTCTTGTCCAAATGCCCTAGTGTATCAGCTTGCTCACCGCTAATCACACTATCTTTCATATCCTCCTCCTGGGTGAATACTGGTACAAAATACTCATTTAGAATCTCGTCCACATCCTTTGCCTCTGAGAACAAGTTCCCTCCTTTATTCTGGCCTCCTACCTTCTCCCTAGTTATGTTGTTGTTTTAATGCATCTATAAAATGCATTGGAATTTTCTTTAACCCTACTTGTCAAGGTCATTTCTAGTTCCCTGCTTGAGTACTTTCCTGCTTTGTAGATGGGTTTTCTAAACATAAAAATTACTCCAAGAAATATGACTAATGGAAATATTAAATTTTGGTTAATATGGCAAACATAAAATTTAGAAATTGCATTGCAGATACTATTTCCCTTAGTGAAAAAATGTCAATGTAATAATAAATATAACTCTTAAATGTTAATGTACTAAATGATAACCAGTTTATTCTGGGAATCAGACAGTAACAAATGCAAGTGTGGATGATGGGTAATGCCAAAAAAGGGGTTCTGCTATAACGTGATAATTGCATTCATTCACAACATCATATTATAGAAAATTGCACTATAAAAATAATGGGGCCAATGGGAAAAACGGGGCTGGGGGCAGAGAGGACACATAACAATTATATTTTCCAAAATTCTTCCTCACCTATTGTCGTTTCATTCGTATAGCTGCAGTTATAATGACAGTTTACCAGACAGATGATGTTGCAAAGAGGCAATACGTTTAGAAATCTGACCTTGTATTTGCAATGAAGTGACAGCTGGGCTTTTAAATAGAATTCTGCCCATGGAAATCCCAGCAATGGTCAGTACTATATGATAATGCAAGCATGATCCAAAAGAGGTGAACAGTGCAAAATTGTCTGAGGTAGAGCTCACAGGCAGCAACCCTCCATGAAACACGTCTGAAACTGACACATCAGCAATTTTTAGTAAAATTCCCTCCTCCATTTAAATGCTGTTCTGATCTGACATTCTGTCAGCACAGACTTGTGGATAGATTTTCAGATAAGTGAAGCAGAGGAATTTGACCTTTCTTTCCTATATAGCCCATTGGCATTGTAGTTAATGATAGGATTAAAATGCATTGTAAACCTGAGTAACATTGTATTCAAAATAGTGCCGTGAAACAGCAGGTTATAACACAGAAAACGTTCGGTATAAATGATTTACATGAGCATGTTCAAAAATTCTTACATATTAAATATGTAACAAGATGTAGGCAAAAATACTACACACAAAGGTGCATGTTTTAACAGCACTCATTATTTTAAACTATACTTCATTTTTTGCTTATACCATCAATTTAGCATTGGAGTTCATTATTCTATATAAATGAGCTGCATTTTTAAATAATGCTGAATCGCGTTATAGCCAACACAAGTTTGCATTTTAGAAATAGCATTTCCCTATTCATCAATTGCATTATAAGTCAATTCACATTGCTGGAACATGCGTTATAGGAGAACCACCTATATATTGAATATAGAAGTATCAATTCACAATTGCAAAACATCTTGTAATTTTCTTTAAAGTGTAAATACCACTTATATATGTGGAGAATTAACTGCCCTCTGGCAATAAATGCTGGCCTAGCCAGCGATGCCCTCATCCCATGAATGAATAAACAAAACATTATAGCTCCTCCTGGGATAGTAAGAACTGCAGATGCTGGAGTCAGAGATAACACAGTGTGGAGCTGGAGGAACACAGCAGGCCAGGCAGCATCAGAGAAGCAGGAAAGTTGATGTTTTGGGTTGGGACCTTTCTTCAGTAATGTACAGGAGGATGGCTGCAGGTGTTTGCACATTAGGAAGCTATAGGTATTTTAAAAATTGAATTATTGGTTCAAGAAGTAAATGTTCTGTGGTACAGTGGTAGTTCCCCTTCTTCTGTGCCAGGAGGCCTGGGTTCACAACCCTCTTGCTCTATTGAATTGAATGATTTATTGTCACTTGCATTTTACAGTGAATAATACAGTAAAATACAGTGAAAAGCTTCAATTGTCGCCCCATTCTGGCACCAGTTTGAATAGTTAAAGGATAAAAAGATATAACTGAAAGAGAGTCTATCTTTGTTCTGTCCTCTCCACCATAAGCCAGCTCACCGATGACACCCTGCTCCACTGCCAACAATGCCAGGTCCTTGTTTGAACCCACCACCAGGAATCCCCCGTTCCACTGCCAAAAATGCCAGGTCTTGGGCTGAACCCACCATCAGGAGGCCCCCGCTCCACTGCCAACAATGCCTAGCCAATAACCAGGAGTCCCTGTCTCCACTACCACCTCGATGACGCCAGGAATCCTCGCCCTGCACATACCACACTGCCCCTGCCTCGCCAACACCAGGTGTCTCCGTTCTGGGCCTACTACAACCAGTCCCCGGCTCTGCCACTGCCACTGCCACCTGGCCAAGAGTCCTGCTCTGGCCACCATCCTCTAAGATTTTGCCTTGCAGTCACCGCCATCTTGAAAAGTTCGCTGCTGCCGCTGCCGCTGCCTCTGATTGCTGGAGGAGCTTTGTCACCGCTGGCCCTGATCGCCGGGAGGGTGTCCTCGCTATTCCTGTCACTGCCTCTGAGCACTGGGAGGCTGCTGCCATTCCTCACACAGCCTGCTCTCACTGCTGTACTGATGCTGCTGATTAACCCACTGCAAAAGGCTATAAGGATAAGAAAAATGAAAAAAAGAAACAAAGAAAATAAGAAAACAAGCAGACAGGAGCAGATGAGACCCGGACTCAAGTGCCCGCATGCAGCCCTGCTCCTCCACTGTCATTTAGTTGAGTTGTCATCAAGAGGTGTGTGTTAACATTTTAGAATCATACAATACAGAATAGGTCCTTTGGCCCATTATGTCTGTACCATGAAAGCTACACTAAATCTTCACCAGTTCCACCGTCCAGCACTAGGCCCATTGACTTGAATGCTATGACATTTCAAATGCTTATCCAAGTACTTTGTAAGGGCTGTGAAATAACCAAAGTAATCAACAGGATCTCCCTGCTTTTATAATTTATGCCTTGTTTGAGAAAGGTAGGTGTCCCATTTGCCTTCTTAACTATCCTATTAATCTGCCATGTCATCTTCAAGGATTTGTGGACAAACATTCCAAGATCCATCTGTTCCTTTGAGCTTCCTAGTATCCTGTTATTCATTGAGTATTCTCTTGTATTGTTACTTCTTCTAAAGTACATCACTTTACATTAAATTCCATCTGGCACTGATCTGCCCATCCTCCTGTAACCTAACACCTTCTACCTCAATGTCAACCACCCAGAGAATCTTCATGTCAACTACAAACTTACGGATCATTCCCCCCACCCCCGCCAACATTTATATCTACATAATTGATGAATATTACAACAATAAGGGAGCCAGCACTAATCTCTGTGGTAGACCGCCGAACACCAGTCTGCAGACACATAAACAGTCTTCTCTCACCACCCTTTGTCTCCTGTCACTGAGCCAATTTTGGATCCAACTTCCCAAGTTACCCTGGATCTCATGTGCTTTTATCTTCTTTATCAGTCTCCCATGTGGAACCTTGTTGAAATCCATATAAAATACATCAACTGCGCTACCCTCATCTACACACGTGGTCACTTCTTCAAAAAGGTCTCTAGATTTGTTAGGTATGACCTCCCATTGACAAAGCCATGCTGACTACCCCTGATGAAACCTTGCTTCTGTAAATGGATATTAATTCTCTTCTTCAGAATTTTCTTCCATGTTTTCTCCATCTCTGATGTGAGAATCATTGATCTATTATTCCCTGGTTTATTTTTACCACTCTTTTTGAAACTTTAAATCTCATTATCTGTCCTGCAATCCTCAATCCCCTGCAATGCCCTATAGTCAGTAGGAAATTGAAAATTTGGGTCAAGGTCTCTACAATTTTCTCCCTCATCTCCCACAGCAGTTTGGGATAAAAGTCATCCAGACCTGGTGGTTTGTCCACTTTCTCAATTCCAATACCTCCTCACTCCCTTTATCAATCTGCTCAAGCACCTCACAGCCCACCTTTCCAAATTTAGCATCTACATCCTCCTTCTCCCAAATGAAGATAGTTGTGAACTATTTGATTACACTCTTACCAATATCCTAGACAATAAGACTATAAAAAATATGAGCAGAAATTAGGCCATTCAGCCCATTCCGTCTGCTTTGCCATTCAATCATGGCTGATAAGTTTCTCAACCCCATTCTCCCACCTTCTCCCCATAACCCTTGATCCCCTTGACAATCAAGAACCTATCTATCTCCTTAAATATACACAAATGACCTGGCCTCCACAGCCTTCTGTGGCAGTGAATTCCATAGATTCACCACTCTCTGGCTGAAGACGTTTCTCCTTATCTCTGTTCTAAAAGTTCTTCCCTTTATTCTAAGGCTGTGCCCTTGAGTCCTAGTTTCTCCTACCAATGGAAACATCTTCCCAATATCCACTCTCTCCAGGCCG
Organism: Rhincodon typus; assembly: GCF_021869965.1. Lineage (NCBI taxonomy): Eukaryota > Metazoa > Chordata > Chondrichthyes > Orectolobiformes > Rhincodontidae > Rhincodon > Rhincodon typus. The sequence goes on along the minus strand of NC_063367.1, from coordinate 2,412,002 downwards.
TTCAGTATTCTATAAGTTTCAATTAGATCCGCCCCTCATCCTTAATTGAGTATAAAACCAGAGTCCTCAAACATTCCTCATATGTTAAGCTTTTCATTCCTGGGACCATTCTCGTGAACCTCATCTGAACCCGCTCCAGGGCCAGTACATCTTTCCTGAGATATGGGGCCTAGAACTGCACACAATACTCCAGATGTGGCCTGAGCCTCAGAAGTACATCCCTGCTTTTATATTCAAGTCCTCTTAAAATGAATGCCAAAGTTGCATTTGCTTTCCTAACTACTGACTCAACCTGCAAGTTTACCTTGAAAGAATCCTGGACTAAAACTCCCAAGTCTCTTCACAGTTCAGAATTCTGAATTTTCTCCCCATTTAGAAAATAGTCCATGCTTTTATTCTTCTTGCCAACGTGCATGACCTCAGACTTTCCCACGTTGTACTCCATCTGCCACTTCTTTGCCCATCTCCCAACCTGTCCAAATCCTTCTGCAGCTTCCCCGCATCCTCAACACTACCCGTCCCTCCACCTATCTTTGTATCATCTGCAAATTTGGCCAGAATGCCCACAGTTCCTTCATCTAGATCATTAATGTACAAAGTGAAAAGTTGTGGTCCCAGCACTGACCTTTGAGGAACACCACTTGTCACCGGCTGCCATCCTGAGAAAGACACTTTTATCCCCACTCTCTGCTTTCTGCCAGACAGCTAATCTTCTATCCATGCTCGTACCCTGCCTCTAACACCATGGGCCCTTATCTTACTCAGCAGCCTCCTGTGAGGCACCTTATCAAAGGCCTTCTTGAAGCCCAGGTAGATAACATCCATTGGCTCTCCTTGGTCTATCCTGCTCGTTACTTCCTCAAAAAATCCTAGCAGATTTGTCAGGCATGACCTCCCCTTGATGAAGCTATGCTGACTTTGCTCTATCTTACCATGCAGTTTCAAGTATTCAGAAATCTCATCATTCACAATGGACTCTAAAATCTTACCCACAACTGAGCTTAGGCCTAATCAGCCTATAATTTTCCATCTTTTGCCTTACTCCCTTTTTAAACAGGGGTGTTGTGTTAGTGATTTTCCAATCCTATGGGACCCTCCCTGACTCTAGCGATTCCTGAAAGGTCACCACTAACGCCTACAATATCTCTTCAGTTATCTCCTTAAGAACGCTGGGGTGTATTCCACCTGGTCCAGGCCATTCCACCTTCAGGCCATTCAGTTTTTCCATTTTTCTGGCACCGTTTCCTTGGTGATGGCCACCATACTCAGCTCTGCCCCCTGATTCTCTTGAATTTTTGGGATATTACTCGTGAATTCCACCGTGAAGACTGATGCGAAGTAATTATTCAGTTCCTCAGCCATTTCCTTGTTCCCCACGACTATCTCTCCAGCATCATTTTCCAGTAGTCCAATGTCCACTTTTGCTTTTCTTTTGCCCTTTATATACCTAAAGAAACTCTTACAGTCCTCCTTTAAATTACTGGCTAGCTTACCCTCATATTTAATCATCTCCTTCCTTATTTCTTTTTTTGTTGCCCTCTGTTGGTCTTTGTAAGCTTCCCAATCCTCTGGTTTCCCACTGCCCTTCACCACATTATATGCTTTCGCTTTTGCTTTAATGCTATCCTTGACTTCCTTAGTTAGCCATGGTTGCCTCATCATCCCTGTACCATGCTTCTTTTTCCTAGGGATGAATTTTTGCTGCATCTCCTGAATTACTCCCAGAAACTCCTGCCATTGCTGTTCCATTGTCTTTCCTGCTAGGCTCCCCTTCCAGTCAATTCTGCCCAGCTCCTCCCTCATGCCTCTGCAGTTGCCGTTATTCAGCTGTAATACTGTTACCTCTGATTCTATCTTCTCCCTTTCAAATTGCAGAGTAAATTCAGTCATATTATGATCACTGCCTCCTAAGGGTTCCTTTACCTTAAGTTCCCTTATCAAGTCTGCCTCTTTGAACAACACTAAATGCAGTATTGCAAGTTCCCTTGTGGACTCCACCATGAGCTGCTCCAAAAAGCCATCTCGTAGACATTCCACAAATTCCTTTTCTTGCAATCCACTACTAACCTGATTTTCCCAGTCCACCTGCATATTGAAATACCTTTTCTATCTCCTGGTGTATCTTGCGCCCCAGCTCCTGACTACTGTTTGGGGGCCTGTATATAATTCCAACTATGTTTTTTTTAACCTCTGCGGTTCCTCAATGCTACCCACACAGATTCTACTCCATTTGACCCTACTTCATTGCTTACTATTGATCTAATTTCATTTGTTACAAATAAGGCAACCCTAACCCCTCTGCCCAACCTGCCTAGCTTTTCGATAATATGTATATCCTTGGATATTCAGCTCCGAATCATGAACACCCTTGCAGCCATATCTATGCAATGCCCACCACGTCATAGCTGCCAATTTCGATCTGCGCCACAAGCTCATTTACCTTTTTTCTTATACTGCGTGCTTTCAGATATAATACCTTCAGTCCTGTATTAACTGTCTCACTTTTCAATGTCACTCGTGTATCCAGTGTGCTTGAATTTTGATTCCTAACCTTTTCCAAACACTCTGTCTCATTTGTGTCTGTGCTGGAGACTTCAATAATCTCTCTCGAGTTCTTCCTTCCCATCATTTTTTTTCATATTTTTCCACACAGTGGAATTTACCCCTACAGATGTTAGCCTGCTGCTTTGTTCCTCACAGGAAGGAAGTTTGACCCTTCCCTCCCCCAAAAACTTTCTCGTTTAAAGTCCTGTTGACCAGCCTATTTACCCTTTTCGCTACAACATTGGTCCCAGCTCAGTTTAGGTGGAGACTGTCTCAGTGGTGCACATCCCTCCTGTTCCAATACTGATGCCAGTGCCCCATTAACAGGAAGCCATCTTTCCCGCACCACTCCTTCAGCCACGTGTTTACTCATTCTCAAAGAACAAAGAACAAAGAAAATTACAGCACAGGAACAGGCCCTTCGGCCCTCCAAGCCTGCACCAACATGCTGCCCGTCACAACTAAAACCCCCTACCCTTCCAGGGACCATATCCCTCTATTCCCATCCTATTCCTGTATTTGTCAAGACATCCTTTAACAGTCACTATCGTATCTGCTTCCACTACCTCCCCCGCAGTGAGTTCCAGGCACCCACCACCCTCTGTGTAAAAACCTTGCCTTGTACATCGCCTTTAAACTTTGCCCCTCGCACCTTAAACCTATGTTCCCTAGTAACAGACTCTTCCACCCCGGGAAAAAGCTTCTGACTCTCTAGTCTGTCCATGCCCTTCATAATCTTGTAGGCCTCTATCAGGTCGCCCCCTCAACCTCCGTCATTCCGGTGAGAACAACATAAGTTTCTCCAACCTCTCCGCATAGCTAATGCCCTCCATACCAGGCAACACCCTGGCAAATCTTCTCTGTACCCTCTCCAAGGCCACCACATCCTTCTGGTAGTGTGGCAGCCAGAATTGAACACAATATTCCAAATGCAGCCTAACTAAGGTTCTACAAAGCTGCAACATTACCTGCCAATTTTTAAGCTCAATGCCCCGGCCGATGAAGGCAAGCATGCCATATGCCTTGCTGACTCCCTTTTCCACCTGCATTGCCACTTTCATTAACCTGTGTACCTGTACACCCAGATCCCTCTGCCTATCAGTACTCTTAAGGGTTCTGCCATTTACTGTATACTTTCCATCTGGATTAGACCTTCCAAAATGCATTACCTCACATTTTTCTGGATTAAACTCCATCTGCCATCTCTGTGTCCAAGTCACCAACCAATCTATATCCAGCTGTATCCTTTGACGTTCCTCATCGCTATCTGCAATTCCACCAACCTTTGTGTCATCTGCAAACTTACTAATCAGACCAGTTTCATTCTCCTCCAAATCATTTATATATAATACAAACAGCAAAGGTCCCGACACTGATCCCTGAGGAATGCCACTTGTCACAGCCCTCCATTCAGAAATATACCCTTCCACTGCTACCCTCTGTCTTCTATGACAGAGCCAGTTTTTTGTCCATCTTGCAAGCTCACTTGTGACCCCATGCAACTTTACCTTCTGTATCAGCCTACCATGAGGGACCTTGTCAAAGGCCTTACTGAAATCCATACAGACAACATCCACTGCCCTACCCTCATCGATCATCTTTGTCACTTCCTCAAAAAACTCAACCAAGTTAGTGAGACATGACCTCCCCTTCACAAAACCATGTTGCCTCTCGCTAATACGCCCAGTGATTTCCAGCTTGGAGTAAATCCTGTCTTGAAGAATCCTCTCCAATAATTTCCCTATCACTGACATAAGGCTCACCGGCCTGTAATTAGCTGGATTATCCTTGCCACCCTTCTTAAACAAAGGAACAACATTGGCTATTCTCCAATCCTCTGGGACCTTCCCTGTAGCCAGTGAGGATACAAAGATTTCCCTCAAGGCCCCAGCAATTTCTTCCTTTGCCTCTCTCAGTGTTCTGGGGTATATCCCATCAGTCCCTGGGAACTTGTCTATCTTAATGTTTTTCAAGACCCCCAATACCTCCTTCCTTTTATTCTCAACATCTTCTGTCCCTGTGCCAATTTGCATGTGGCTCGGGCAGTAATCCGGAGATTGTAACCCTTGAGGACCTGCTCTTTAATTTTGTTCCTAGCCCCTGATAATCTCTGAACAGGTCCTCTTTCCTAGTCTTGCCTATATTGTTTGTTCTGACGTGGACCACAACAACTGGATCCTCCCCCTCCCTCACCAATATCCTTTCAAGCCAGTCAGAGATATCCCTTATACTGACACCCAGGCAGGCAACAAACCATTCAGGACTCTCGATCCTGTTGACAAAGGATACTATCTATTCCCCTGATTGTAGAATCCCCTACAACTAACACTTGCCTTTCTGCTCCCCCCTCTTGAATGGCCTCCCGTGCCATAGTGCAATGGTCAGCTGGCTCATCCTCCCTCCAACCCTGTACCTCATCCACACAGGGAGCAAATACCTCGTACCTGTTGGACAAGGTCAAGAGCTGTGGCTCCTCTGTTCCTGAATGCAGGATGCCGCTACCTGCCTCACTTGCAGTTACCCCCTGCTGTCCCTGGCCACTGACCAAATTTGAAGTACTTAATCTACCAGGTGTGACAACGTCCAGGTACTCCTTCCCCTCCTGGATGTGCCGCAGTGTTTGAAGCTCAGATTCCAGCTCATCAACTCTAAGCCAAAGTTCCTCAAGCAACCAACACTTGCTGCAGATGTGATCACTGCAGTTCGCAATGGGATCAGCCAGCTCCCACATCATACAGCTACAACACATCACCTGTCCAGCCATCTCTACTTAGTTAGTTACTTTCTTGAGTTAATTAAATTTATTGATACTTCTTGGCTGTGTTCTTTTTCAAATTTAATACAGATTTCCTACCAGCGAATCAGGTCACAGCCTCTGTCTCCATGCAGAGAATTTCCCCTTGAATAGATTGATTAGAAAGAATCCATTGGTTCAAGAGGAAGCACAGTGAAGTAAAGTGCAGGAAATACACAGCAGTTACCAATGTGGCACTGCAGAGGACACATTGCACCTGTGATGTAGCTATTTGCTTCCTTCTTATGATCCTTCTGCAAAAATGAGCTATCCAAAATACTTGAGAAAACAAGGTGCAGAGCTGGATGAACACAGCAGGCCAAGCAGCATCATAGGAGTAGAAAGGCTGACGTTTTGGGCCTAGACCCTTCATCAGAAATCGTATCCTATCCAAAATACTTGATGTGTTGTAAAATGTAAATACCTAGATGACACTTATTTATGAAATAATTTTGAAAACCTGAGAAAAACTGCCAAGGTGAAGATACCTAAATATTTAACACACCAAAAAGATGCTTCTTCAGTGTTTCTTCACACTTTTTATTAACTTACCCACATCTGTACAAAATTATTCAAAAAGACCTTTGTCAATTCTGCAATATATAGCTGCAACACAGCGGGGCACACATTCAAGGTACAAATTACAACATGGAAATATGGTTCTACTAATTTATTTAAAAGGCTTACACTATGAAATACCTGCACAGAGGCCGGTATCCTGTCACCAAGTCACCCTTTATTTACTTGTGCATAGTACACTGGCTGTGGGCAACCAGCTCAGAATCAGTTCCCTGAACTGAGGAGATTCTAAATCCCCTGTTTATAGTGGTCAGCCAGGGCTTCCTGATTGGCCTGGATTAACAAGCCCAATCAAGGATTGCATAGTCAACAAGGTCCACCTGGTTCCAATCACTACACACTGAAATCCTTCTAACATTATATATTTTGCACAATGCATGTTAGCAACTCATGAGGCTGGAGAATCAACAGAGCCCAGTTTTGGCAGAATTTCATAGTGGCATCATGTTGCTACACAGGTTGTAGATCAGAGGCACAGGTTAGAAATGAATTTGTTGGTCTGGTGGTAGTATAGCTCAGATAGACCTATTTCATGGAGACGCGCATAGTGCTGGTAGTAAATAGGCATATGTTTTCAGACACCAAATTTATGGAGGAGGAACAGACAGAATAAGAACCCAGCTTTCATTCTCTAGTCTGTATATTGCTGGTGGAACTCTCACGACGAAAATGCTGAAATTGGATCTGCGTGCATTGATGTTTGCAACTCCCTGCCCCATGTAAATGAATCGTCCTCAGTAATTGAGACAGAATCAGTATAACGAGTCAGTGGTCTGCATGTTGCTGGCTTCACCACTGGAATTGTTGCCAGAGAGAGCTTTTGGACTCCACATACAGGTGAGAGAATTGAACTATTTTTAACAAAAGTTTAATTAAATAGAGAAGCTGTACTCGGTATGGGATTGAACAAGAAAACAGAAAACTTAAATTCAGCTTCAATAAGGTTTTACTTGTGTGTTGTATGCTCCGGAGGACATCACCAAAGACGTTTGCATTTTGTCTAATAGGAATGAAAGACTGCACTTGTAATTTTTCAGCCTTACCTCACCCACTACTATAAATAAACCAGCTTTAACTGGCATGGATTGGTAGTCCTACATTCAAAGGAGTACATTTCATGTCTGTGCTTTTTAACTCTGCAGTACGAGAATCAGAACTAGATAGGATGATAGAAGCTATTTGGGAACTAAGAGGGTGGTAAAACCTATGCATGTGCCAAGATTCAGTACTGTATGATGAAAAAGCCGTCTCATCAATTCACAAGACAGGATCTGCTTCAAACTGAGATAATTCTCAGACTGGCTCCACAAAATGATGAAACAATCATATCAGTTTCATAAATATAATGAATGATAGGAAACAGCAGTTTATGTTACTAGGATAAGCAACCACGCTTCATATCTAGGGTACTCATGAGTCGTTAGGCCCCAGGCCATTGGCGTTTATTCCCTGTAAACCATCACTTCCTATTGCATTTGCCAACTGTAAATAGTAGGAGTGAAAATGTAGAAGTTTAATATTTAAACTGCAAGCTTGATTGTGGCAATTCTAAAACTCAGGATTTTATGCAATTGCATCCACTATCCAGTGCACCAGCATCACCAGGCTACTAGGGAATATGAACTTTTACATCTCTTAGCAGAGATTCGTGATTGCCGCTGTAATGTTATTGATTAGATTCAGAATATCTTCTTTCTAGGATGACCAGCCTCTTATTGAAACAACTAGAAAATAATCTAGAATTCATCACCAGAAAAATGATGCATGCTTGGCACTGAAATATTTTTTAAAAGAAGAAAGTGCAGTGAAGTTTTCAGCTGAGAATTTAAGAAAATAAGAACAAATAAATGTTTTTGTTGTCATAGTCTCAGCTGAAAAATAAGCTGTTTTGTTTCATGGCAGTGATGGTACCAGTAAAGTCCTGCTGCAGCCTTCAGAAAGGTTCTTTTTCAACACAAGTTGTATAGTTTGAATATTTGCATATGAAACAAAAATGACTCACTTTGATCATTTTGTGCTGGAAATTTGATTTGAGAAATGGTCTTCAGACTTGAAATCTAATTCTACCGTTTTTGCCACAGGTACTGACTCACTGCCTGAATATTCCCTGCATTTTCTCATTTTTTTTTCAGACTACCAGCATCTGCCATATTTTTCTTCGGTTTCGAGATTCCTAATTGCCAAATCTGAAAATTAAAAACTTCTTAAAACTGGACAATTGTCAGACGTTCAAAATTTCCTTTTCAGATTTGCTGAACATTCTACTCCAATCTTCTTTGCATCTCAGTCTGTACCCTGCAATCATCTAACTCTGGCCTCTGAGGCACAATGGAGTATTTTAGACTATATTCCATAAAAGGTTAACAGTAATATTCTGTGATTTGACAAAAGGGAGTAATATACACTCATGCCATCTGCAAGTCCAATACAAAGTAGCATAGAAAGAAGCTCATCTAAGTGAGTGTTCTCATATCTGAATATATTACTGCAAAATTTTATGGCTAGCAATCTTTGAAAGTTATTCAAATTAATCCAACCCAACAACACAGTATTTTAGACTCCTGTATATTTCTTCCCTCCCAGCACTCCTTTTATGGCATTACCATATGGATTCCTGAACCTCTTCCTCTAAGTTTTACATCTTGCCAACACCTTTTATAATAAAACATCAAACATTCTGTCTCATTTACGAAGGTGCATTGTATTCAGATGTTGTCATGATATTGTGAGTATTTTGGTGAACTACCTTTTGCTTTCATTCATTAATGAACTGCGATAAAGAGTTGGTTGTGTGTGAAAGATGTTAAGTCTCATTCAATTGCATAGATTACAGGGGTACACACTAAATGTTCTATGTAGATTCTCTTTACACAGTTTAAGATAATTTTGGTGTATGAATAATGCATTTGAATAATTAATCAGAATCCTTTAATTTTGCTACAATACAAAACAAAGCAACATAATGAAAAAATCTACAAAATAATTACTATAAATCAAAACAACTTTACAGATCAGATTGTGGATTTTACTTATTGATATTAGCTTCCATTAATATCGTTCATTTCAAAAGTGAACTAATGCACTTGACAGAAAGGCAAGTGAAGTGGATATCAAACCAAAGAATGATATTGTGTTAGGAAGGTCAAAAAATAAAGTTTGTGAGAGGTCTTAAAGGCACAGAAGGATATCTAGAGAAAGATTGTAAGAAAGGAATTCCAAACTGTAGGGCTTTGATAAATGAAGACTTGACTGACAGTCGTTGGCAAAAGAAGGGAGTTTGTACAAGAGGACAGAACCAGAGGAAAGAAAGCAGAGAAAGTTCAACAGAGTGCTGATTGGTGTATAATATGATTGGAGGATGTTATAGGATTGGAAAGGGGTAAGGGCATTTTAATGAATTCCTTTTTTGTTGTTTTAAGCCATTTGTGGTGTAAACCTGCAAGAAAATGGCAATAGCTAAGAAACAAAGAGTTCTAAGGGTTTGCTTCATTTGAACAATCCTGTTAACAAGGGTCTAAATAACTCACTTCAATCAGTTCAGAGGTCACTGAAGAGCACTTTAAGGGCTAGAGTTAGTTTCTCTGTCCACAGATGCTGCCCAATTTGCTGAGATTATTCAAAATGTTCTGTTTTACTCAGTAGTTAGCCATGTTACCTCACAGCACCAGGGACCCAGGTTTGGTTTCAGCCTTGGACAGCTGTTCCTGTGGAGTTTGCACATTCTCCCCATGTCTACGTGGGTTTCCTTTGGTTGCTCTGGTTCCTCCCACATTCCAAAGATGTGCCGGTTAGGTGGATTGGCCATGGGAAATGCAGGGTCACAGGGATAGGGTGGGGAGGTGGGTCTGGGTAGGATGTTCTTCAGAGGGTTAGTGTGGACTTGATGGGCTGTATGGTCTGCTTCCACACTGTACGGATTTTAAATTCTATGATTTTGTTAGCTGTGCTGGTAAAGGCAACTGAATTAGATGGGTTCTGTGCAGATGGGCCTCAGGGAAGTCCTCAAGCAGGTTAATAGCTCTGTGTAGCAAAGGGTCAGGGAAGTCCTGTGAGCTGTAAAGTCTCAACAACAGCTTACACACAATTAATGTTGAGGCAATCAACCTACACAGGCTATATGTAGAGAGGGCTCAAGGAAGTCCTAGTGCAGTTAAATAGCTCTATATAGTGAGGGCTCGAGAAAGTCCTAGGAAATGTGAAGGACTTAAACTTGCACACAATTACTGGTTGGGCATCTGAAACCTGGGTTTAGTGTAGCTAGGGCTTAAGGAAATCTAGGAGTACTTAAAAATCCTCAGTGTAGTGAGAGTTTGAGGAAGTCCTAGGAGATATGAAGGGCTTGAAAGAAGCCAGTGCACAACTATTAGTTCAGTTCAGCAGAGATTGGGGTTGAAAGCCACAATCAGTATTTGCTGTGTGCAACTGAGCCAGATTAGAGCTGAGGAAGTAAATCCAGGGCAGTATTGGCTTGGTGAAACTTGCTGTTTGTGGAAAGGCTGATGTTGTCTAATGAGTAAATACTGGAGGATAGTTTCCAAAAATCTTGGAAGCCTAGACCCAAGGAAGGAAGGAGGACCAAACAGAAACGGATTGTTGAGGAAGTGAATGACAAGACAGATTTTGAGGCAGTTTCAAGGCCAGGTCATCAAAAGTGAAGAATTCGTAATGCCTTGTGAAGCTTTACTGACCCACACTATCACTAAGGTTTGTGTTGGAAGTGGTTGTAGTGGATGATGGGTGAAATTCCAAATATCCATCTGATCTTTTTGATCACATTTGCTATTTGATCTGTTCTACGTATGCCTGTTACCCATGTTCACCTCATATTAAGTTTGGGATGTTAGAATATAAGTTGTACCTATCTTTGCACAGCCGAAACTTTTCTCATCAATGATCTTTGTATGTTTGCTTGAGTGAGTTTTATTTATGATATACTAGTGTACTTGGTTGATGGAAGAAACCTGGCTGAATTGTTTCTAATATTAAATTAGATGTAGTTTAAACTCCACATAATTAGCTATATCCTCTTTAAATTTAAATTTGTCCTGACCAGTGGAGGAATGGGACTAGAAAGGAATTGGTGTCTCACTACAGCCTCAGTGGTAATGCTATGAAGCAGCGTAAACACAAGGATGAGAAGTATAGATAATAATTATAAATTTGTCGCAGTGGGGAGATCAAGAACCGGTTTAGGTCAAGAATAAAAATGATGTGAGGCCTGGACTTTAGTGTGGGTTACAAGTCAAGCAGAAGAGTTGATGTTTACAGAGGGTAGAAGATGAAAGACTGTAAGGAGAATATTGAATTAGTTGAATACGTCATTGATGAGGTGATGAATGAGCTGCAGATATGCTGAGGCAGGTACAGAAGGAGCAGTCGCTGCGATGAAGGGAATTTGCATCAGAAACTTATATCAAATTCATAGAGGATGACAAAGCCAAAAGCAGTTCAGTTATCACAAACTAATTAATGTAACTTTTTAAGAAACTTATTGCCAGAACCTACATCCTCTTTACTTCAATTACACCTTCATCATCATTAGCAGTCCCATGCAGACAAAGATGACTCTCTTTCACTCTCGGGGTGAGTCCGTAGAGGGATGTTCAGACTGATGCAGCTTCTGCAGGCTCTGTTACACCTGGGGCAGAAAGTGATCATGCGAAGGAGAGGGTGGGGCGTTGGTGTGGCCTCCTTATGCTGTTTTCACCCGGCTTCTGCTTTTTTTCTTGATGGCAACTCTCAAGTGCCTGGCACCTTCCCGGATTCTCCTCCTCCACTTTGGACAGTCTGGGCCAGTGATTCCCAGGTGTCGGTGGGAATGCTGCACTTCACCAGCAAGGCCTTGAGGGTATCACTAAAGGACATTCTTATCAATCTGGGTCTCGCCTGTTGTTTCAGACTGGGAGTACAGAATCTGCTTGGGGAGCCTCATGTTGGTCATGTGGACGACGTATCAAGCCAATCGCAACTGATCAAGGGTGGTCAGTACCTCAGTGCTGGGATATTAGCCTGGTCGAGGATGCTGGTGATGGTACATCCTCCTGCCCAGTGGATTTGCAGTATCTTGCGCAGGCAGCATTGGTAGTACTGTTCCAGCACCTTGAGGTATCTGCAGTAGACCTTCATTTACACCTAAGCTGTTTATCGCAGAGATAGATTTAATGCCTCTTTGATTTGTGCTTATATTATCTGTATCACAGTTGTTTGTACTAAGTTTAATCAGGTTGAAGCAGGGTCTAGCATTTAAGTCAGCCTGTTAAATCAGTCAAAGTAAGTTTTCAAATTTCTGACACTTCCCTAAAGATGCACCTTCCTATAAATATTTGTATTTTCTTTCAATCTAATTTTTACCCCTTTCTAATCCCATGCACATCTCCTGTGCTGGATAAGGTGACGTAATGGCTAACTCACAGGTCTCCATCAATGCTGTGTTAGGCTGACGATAAAGAATCACACAATTATCATTTCTGTCTAACATCAGGTCAGCAGTTCATTATGTGCTTAACCTGAAATCAGAGAAATGGGGCTGAATTCCCTGGACATTGATCCTTTTTTTTATGTTGCTTTATTCGAGATTCATAGCCAAATGAGTGGAGTAGCTGGCTTTCTACCTGCTCCTTGCCAGAGCACGGGGAGATGGTCAGTTTGGCAGGGAGAGGCTTTTTGGACCATGTTTGGGTCAGAAGGATTGTGCCTGCCATTCAGAAAAAAGACCCAGTTGTAACAAATATTCCTCAGAGCCTACCGGAAGCTATTTGAATTGACTAATGTCTTCTAAGATCAATCAAGACACATGTGCCTGTGATACTATGCCTTGTTGAAACTGTTTAACTAGCCAGTTATATCTTTTTTATGAGACAACAAGGTGCAGGGCTGGATGAACACAGCAGGCCAAGCAGCATCATAGGAGCAGAGAGGCTGACGTTTCGGGCCTAGACCCTTCATCAGAAAAGGGGGAGGGGAAGGGGGTTTTGAAATAAATAGGGAGAGAGTGGGAGGCGGATAGAAGAGGGATAGAGGAGAGGATAGGTGGAGAGG
>NC_063367.1:2315725-2399037 GCF_021869965.1 Rhincodon typus | reverse complement strand
CCTCTCCACCTATCCTCTCCTCTATCCCTCTTCTATCCGCCTCCCACTCTCTCCCTATTTATTTCAGAACCCCCTTCCCCTCCCCCTTTTCTGATGAAGGGTCTAGGCCCGAAACGTCAGCCTCTCTGCTCCTATGATGCTGCTTGGCCTGCTGTGTTCATCCAGCCCTGCACCTTGTTGTCTCGGATTCTCCAGCATCTGCAGTTCCTACTATCTCTGATATCTTTTTTATTTTTCTTTTAACTTACCTTTAAGTGTGTCTGTCTGTCAGTGTGTGACTGGGGCTAATTTCAAAGAAGATGGGTTTAAATCATTGACATTATTTAGTTATCTTGTTTAGGTTTGCTATACTAAAGTTAAAATATTAATAATTAATTTTGCATAAATATAAATTTGGTGTCTGATATCTGTTATTGTAACGCCTGATTAGGCACCATTGGAGTAATTTTGAATGCTTAAATTTCACTATATTGCAAACAAGGGATAAGGAGAATGATTTGCTTTGGCTTGCTGTCCCTATGACTTAAGAACTTCCTGATCAATGATAACCCACTCGCATACCCCCCATAATATTCAATGTGAGCGATTCAGTAATGGTAATGCCATTGAATGTCATAAGGCAATGGTTAACTTCTTTGTCATTGGAACTGGCCATTGCTTGACACTACTGTGGCATGAATGTCACTTGCTGTTTGCTAGATCAAGTCTGGCTTTAGTCTAGTGTTTGCTGAATTTGGACATGGGTAGTAGGAACTGCAGATGCTGGAGCATCTGAGATAACAAGGTGTAGAGCTGGATGAACACAGCAGGCCAAGCAGCATCAGAGGAACAGGAAAGCTGATGTTTCGGGCCTAGACCCGAATGTTTTCTGAAGAAGGGTCTCGGCCCGAAACGTCAGCTTTCCTGCTCCTCTAATGCTGCTTGGCCTGCTGTATTCATCTAGCTCTATACCTTGTTATCTCTGAATTTGGACATGGACTGCTTCAATATCTGAAGACTTGTGAATGGTGCTGAATTTTGTGTAATTATCGGTGAACTTTTCCACTTCTGACCTAATGATGGAGGCAAGGTCATTGATGAAGCAGCTGAAGATTATTGGACCTAGGACACTACCCTGAAGAATTCCAGCAGAGATGCTTGGAGCTGAGATGACTGAACTCCAACTACTACAGCCAGCTATATTCCAACTAATGGAGAGTTTCTTCCCTGATTTCCATTGACTCAAAGTTTGCTAGGGCTGGATGATGCCACACTCTGTCAAATGTGGCCTAGATGTAAAGGACATCAACTCTCACCTCTCCTCTGGCATTCATCTCTTTTGTCTATGTTTGTACCAAGGCAATAATAAGGTCAGAAGATAACTGGCCCTTGGAGAACACAAACTGAGCATTAGTCAGTTATTGCTAAGGATGAGCTGCTTAATAGCACTGATGATGACTTTTTCCATCATTTTACTGATGATCAAGAGAAGACTTTTGGGGCATAATTGGCTGGGTTTTGTGTATGGGATGTACTTGAGCAATTTTCCACATGGTCAGGTAAATGCCAGTGTTGGGGATTGATTGGAACATCTTGACTATAGGTGTGGCATGTTCTGGCACACAAATCTTCAGTACTAGTACTGGGGAATGTTGTCAGGACTCCCTAACCACATATTCACGTTATCTGGGAATTAGAGGAGCATTTCTTTACTGGAAATTATCAAAAAGGAAAACCAATGATCTCAGACACAACTGTACTTGGCTGAGAGAGGCAAGCCCCTTTAAACAAATGTGAACTAAGTTCCAAAAGATTCTCATGCATGGCTAACTTTATCATAGAGGTAGACTTAAACTACAAAATGTTTAAAAATAACTGGTGTTCATGGAATGCAAATACATTAGAAGTGGGAACCAACCACAGGATGATGTTAAGCCCTATGTCCTACAAGCCACCAACCTGCCACTGACATAATATCTGCACCTCAATCTACCACTGGGAAATCAAAATGCTGGCTCCTGCCTAATTTATTCATCCATTCCCGTTCATGTAGGGACCATAAAATCACACTCCCATAACATTTTCTAAGTTGGAATGGTGGGAATTCTATAATAAATTACTCATCTTAATTCATCTTGAAAACAATCTGTAGTGTCGACTTAAATTTTCTTCTAATCAAAATTGTGTTTAAAAAGATTTCAATCTCCCATGATTATTAATTGATGTCAAAATTTGCACCTTGAAATCATTTATTCTTAAGTTCAGCATGGTTAATTTAATAACGAGTGAAACAAAGCAAACTTTATTTAGCGCTGGCAGTTAGACAACTTGTTGGAAATATCTTAGACATAACAATATGTGCTACTATACTGAACTGACACATCAGCTTATTCTCACCCGTTATGAACTGTCAGTGAACACATTCCGAAGCTTTCATTGTTTGCTGTTAATGAGCCAAGTTATGGGACAAAAGGATGAAAGGTTATGCTAGAATGTCGTGATGCACTGAAGCTGAAGCAAAGTAAGTTTAAGATCGGAATACCATTTTGTAAAACTGGCATAGAATTGAATATGATAAAGCGAGGAAAGTGGATTCCACTTGTAAGTGAAATTAGCTTGAATATGGCAGCAGCACAGGTACGCTCATGTAATGGTTAATTTAGTGGGCTAACAATCCAATAGCCCGGATGCAAATTTAGAAATAGAAAAGTTTCACTTGTATAGAAAGAGCAGTGAGTGAGATTAGTTGGATATCTCTTTCATAGAGCAGACATAGGTACATTGTGGACTGAACTACCTTTGTTGTAATATTCTATGATTCTGTATAAATACTACTTGCCGTTAAAGGAAATCTTTGATGAGTTAGAATAGAATAGAAAAGCATTTTACAGTGCAGAAGGAGGCTATTTCATCCATTAAGTCTGTACCGCCTCTCAAAAGAATTACCGAGCTAGTCCCACTCTCCAGCTCTTTCTCCATAGCTCTTCAAATTTATCCCTTTCAAATCCATATCTCGCTCTCTTTTGAAACCTCCTATGGAATTCATCTCTATCACTCTCCCAGGTAACACATTCCACAATTCTAACAACTCTCTCACTAAAGAAGTTTCTCTTGATCCCATTCTTAACTCTCTTGCTGATAATCTTAAAATTGTGACTCCTAGTTACTGACATACTAACTAGTAGAAATAGAATAACCTTCTTCATGCTGTCAAAATTGTTCATAATTTTGAACATCTCAATGAGGTCACTTCTTAATCATCTCTCCTCCAACGACCACGAGCCCAATCTCAAGAGTTAAAGTATCCAATGTGCCAAATTAATTGCTGTCATTGTAAAGATCAGTAAGCTTTGCATGAGCAGTTGGGAGAGAACACATCCTAAGTGAGACACAACCTGAGTGAGTGTGTGTTTTGGGAATTTGGATCACTGTAGGAATTTGATGCAAAGGAGAATGGGTGTTTTTCACTTTTTCACTGATTCATAATTTGTAAGATTGTTTTTGTGGTTTACAATCTGTAAGAACATGTTCTTCAGCTACAAGGAAGCAGACGGTGGGCAGTCCTAGTTTATGAACTGCAGCTTTAGAGGTTTACTGCTTAGAAAAAAAAACAAATCAAACAAGGACATCACAGAGAAATGGCGAGTTGATTGCTTTGTGTTTTTAAAAAGTGTTTTTTTTTGGAAAAAGGAATTAACTGAGAAACAGCTAGAACAATTGAAAATCAGGGCTAATATAATAAAGTAGTATAAATTAGTAAAGTATGGTCAGTGGAGTAAAGTTATATAGTTGTTAGAACCGTTGCTGATTTTTCAATATTTTTAAAAATTCTTTTTATAATTTTTGACTTGAAGCCATGAGCTGTGAGCTGAAGATGACCTTTGGACTCTTAGCAGCAGCTTTTTTTTATAGGAGAACAAACAAATTGTTATCGTTCACAAGACTAGGCCTGAAAGTTAATGCAGGTTGTACCTTGTTATAAAGTGTTCTATAGACACTTTAACTCTGGAGAGGCCCCAAGCTCAAGCATGTGTTGAAGGTTAACTGGGACTGTGGGGAGACAGTCAATTTGGCAGGGAGAGGTCAGAGTTTGAACTCATTTATGGTCTGTGTTTGGATCTGAAGGATTGTGCCTGCGAAAGCTATAGGACAGGGTTTGATTGCTCCCTAGTTGTCCTGTCACTATCAGCTTATTGAAAGTTCACAGAATAGAATCTCAGTTATAAGAATTAAATGAATGTACTTTGGAGGCCACTGGAAGCTTATTACATGCATTGGTGTCATCAGAAACCAGATACAATCACATGTGCCTATGAAATTATGAATCATGGAAACAGCTTAAGTGGACTGGCCAGTTACATTCATTTATATATTTTTCTTTTGATTTATCCCTTAACTGCATCTGTTTATCTGTCTGTCTTTGTGTAAAAGTGGGAAATAGAATTAAAGAGGATTGGGTTTAAACCTTAGACATTAATTAATTATGTGTGGTTTAACTTTGCTCTGCTAAAGCTACTGTATTATTAATAAGTTGTTAAATCTCTTGTTTATGCTATAAAGCTGGAATTGGTTATTCAAAATGTCAGGCTAGGAACCATTGGGATCAAATATGAAGGTGATTGAGTATTTAGTTTTTCTCTTTTGCGAATACAGGGTTAGGGAAGCTGATTTGATTTGGCTGAATGTCTCCATGTTGTAACATGTTAAGGGAAATACGTTAATAGTAGTCTTACACAAGCATATCTTCTTTTCCAAATGGGACTAACTAAGGCATTTAAATGAAGTCATGGCAGCAGAGCCCACACTGGTAATAAGCTCTTCCTGTTCTATGTAAGTGTGGACTTCATGGACTGAATAGCCTGCTTGCACACTGTAGAGATTCTATGATTCAGTTCTGAACACTGAACTAGGAAAGAGAAAATTTAGAAGATCAATCAAAAATTTGTCAAATAGCTGAGCATTGAAAGAATTTTTAAATGCTAGAAGAGTGTGGAAGCAGTAAGGTTGATTGAAAGTGATATGCAGGATATGAATTGTAACTGAGAAAGGACAGCGATACCCAGAGGTTGGAGAAGCTTTAGGAAAGAATTTAGGGCTGGAAAATTTCATAGTGATAAGTAGAATGGAGACCATGGAGGGATTTAAACATGTCAAAAATTCATTTTCAATGTGTTGTGAGGACTTAATAGCATTGAATTTTTAATGTTTGAATTAATACAGGAGGTGAAACATGAAGAGGTTTAGAACAAATAGAATTTATGGTGGGTGGAAAGCCAGGAAGGAACATTTGAAAGGAACATTTGGTTACAATGATAAGGGTTGAGTTCAGAACATTTGTGGGCAATGTTAAAGTGTAAAGGATAAGAATTTGATTTAAAACTTAGCTCAGGGTCAAACAAGTCAATTTTGGCCTATAAAATGGATGCTAATGCTGGAATAAGGAGGCTACCATGATTTTGCGGTCAATCCAATTGAATCCAACTGGTGGCCAGGGCTACACCAAATGGAAATCCAAGACAGCTCAGTTTTGACCCATTGTTTGCCTAAGGTCATGATGTCAATTTATAGATATATCGAGAGGAAGATACTCCTTGAAACATACCTTTCAAGACCTCTTCAGCTTTAACATCTGTCCTCTCCTAAATTAGTAACCCAGGGCCTCTGTACATCATAGGACTCTGATGTATTTAAAATAGGCATGCAGCCTGACTTGGGGGACTGTCTGAAAAACCAGTGACTAGGGCAGAAAACTGCAAGTTGTGACAAATTGGTATTTTTCAGAATGGAGGATGATAGACCATTATTAACCAAGAATTAAATGCTTCGCCTGTTGTTTTACTTGTTCTATATAAATGGCTTAGATGTTGAATTACAGTGTGGGATTTCAAAATTTGTCAGGGGTACCTAATTTGGAGTGCCAAATTGAGTGTCCAAATTACTCTTAGCATGTCATTGGTAGATTAGCAGAATGAATAGGCAGGTGGCAGATGGAATTTAAGACAGAGAAGTACAAGAGGACACATTTTGGTAGAAGAGATAAGAAGAGGCAATAGAGACTAAATAGCATAGTTCTGAAGAATTTAAAGCAACAGCAGAATTGGGGCTGCACATGAATTTATTATTGAAGTTGGCAAGAAATATTGAGAGAGTGGTTAGCAAAACATATGGATCATAGAAACGTTGAGTACAAATGTGGCAGTGTTACGCTGAACTTTGATAAAGCTTTGGGTGAGGCTCAAATGGAGTCCTTCATCCACATCTTAGGAATCGTTAGGGTCTTAGGGTCCTTGAGAGGATGCAAAAGAAATTTACTACTTACCTGGGAGTTAGAGCCTGTGGGGGAGATGTATGGAGCAGTGAGTATAAAAACTTTACAGCAAGGATTTGGCCTCACTTATCCAGGAGGTTAATGGAGCAGTCAGTATAAAAACTTCATATGAATTCGCTCATTCTGCAAAAAATCAGAGTGACATCACGGGAAAGGTGTGAACTGATTGGGTACTAAGATAAATAACTTAAGGAACTCTCCCTAAATTGCAGTTATTTTTAAAATGTCTAAAATTATTTAGGGATGAAGTTAGCTAGTAAGCCTAAGGAAGTGTAAAGAAGACTAAGGTAGTTTAAATCATGGCAGATGAAGGCAGCTGAATGGAAAGTGTGACCTGTCCCATGTGAGCAGTTACAGAACCTCCCAGTGCCCAGGATGACCACATGTGCAGGAAGTGCTCCCAACTGCATAGATTGGAGCTCTGGGTTTCAGAGCTCAAGCAGCGGCTGGAGACACTGTGCCACATCCATGAGACTGAGAAATCTGTGGATAATACACTTAGAAAGATGGTCACACCACAGCTGAAGGGATTGGAGGAAAGAAGGAAATGAGTGAGCACCAGGTAGTCAAAGAGCAACAGACAGTGTAAGAGTCCCCTGCGATCTCTGTTCTGGATGCTGAGGAGGGCACTGGTACCTCGAGGGAGTGCAATCAGAGCTAGGCTTCTGACACCACAAGCAGCCTGACTGGACAGGAGGAGAGGAAGAAGGAAACAGCAGTAATTGTGATAAAGGATTCATTAGGTAGGGGAACACAGGCATCTCTGCAGCCACAAACGTGACTCCAGGATGGTGTGCTGCCTCCCTCATGTCAGGGTTAGAGATGTCACTAAGTGGCTGCAGGGGTTTTGAAAGGTGGGGGGGTTTGATAAGACAGAGGTCCTGGTACACATTGGTACCGACAATATAGAGAGAACAAGGGATATGGTCTTGCATCAAGAGCTCAGGGAGCTAGGCAGTAAATTAAAATGCAGGACCTCGAAGTGTGTAATTTCAGGATTACCCCTGGTGGCACGTGTTATCGAATACAGAAGAGGGAGAATAGAGCAGATGAATGCGTGGCTCAAGAGTTGGTGCAGAAGGGAGGGTTTTAGGTTCCCAGATTACTGGGACTGTTTCTGGGGAGGGTTGGACCTTTACAAGTGGAACTGTCTGCACCTGAACCAAAAGTGGGGGACTAACGTTCTTGTGGGAGGGTTTGCCAATGCTGCGGGGAGGAGTTTAAACTAGTTCAGCAGAGGCAGGGGACAGAGTGCATTAGTTCAGCAGTGACACAGTATAACGTAGAAAAAGAGCCAAGGCAGAGTGAGTTCAGCCATGTGGTCTCTCAAGGAAGTTATGTGAGGCTGAATGGCCTGTACTTTATTGCTAGGAGCATAAGAGGTAACAGAGTGAGTTCAGGGTAGGGATTGACATGTGAAACTGCAATGTTGTTGCCATCACAGAGACATGGTAGAGAGAGGGATAAGACTGGCAATTTAACATTTCCAGGTATAGGATCTTCAGGCAGGACAGTGGGGTATAAAAATGGAAATGGTGTTGCAATGTTAATGGAGGAGTCAGTTACTGCAGTACGAAGGGAAGGTATCATGGAAGGATCATCAAGTGTGGCTTTGTTAGAATTTAGAAATAAAAGAAGGGTAGTCTCTCTATTTGGACTGTATAATAGGCCCCAAATTGTCAGCAGGCAATTAAGTAGCGGATATGTAATCAGTTCACTAAGACGTGTAAAGGGAATAATAGGGTAAATATATTAGGCGATTTCAACAACCTCAATATTAATTGGGATAATCATAGCATAGGGATTTGAGAGGGGACAGATTTCTTGAAATGTACATAGGAGACCTTTTTTATATCAACATGTAGATGGTCTGACAAGGGACGGTGTAGTGCTGAACCTAATTCTAGGGAATGAAGCCAGACAAGTTTTTGAGGCGGCAGCGGGGAAGCATTTTAGCAACCAAAACACTGTACATTTTCAGCTTGTTATGGAAAAACAAAAAAGTAGTCTGTGAAAAAGAAATTTGGATTGGGGTAAGGCAGAATTATTAAAATATATTTATTAAGATAAGGCAAAAATAGACTGTGGGAGGTGTTCAAATAGGTACTCAGCAAAGTTCAGGTACAACATGTTTCCTTTCAGCTAAAATGTAGGAACAAGAAGCCAAGAGAACCCTGGGTGTCGACAAATATTCAGGACTGGAGATAAAGGATAGAAAAGGTACAAAGGGAGCAAAACAACAGGGGCTCTAGAAGAGTAAAGGAAGTGCAATGGGGAGCTCAAGAAACCAATTAGGAGAGCAAGGAGTGGATTTGAAAAAACACTGGCACGAGGGATTAGGGAGAATGCCAAAATATTCTACAAGAATATCAAGGGTAAGAGAATAACCGGGAAAAGAGTATGGTCTATTAGCCCTGATGAAGAGTCAGCTAGACTCAAAACATTAGCTTGCTCTCTCTCCACAGTTGCTGCCTGACCCACTGTGATCTCCAGCAATTTTTGTTTTCAGGAAAGAGCAAGGCCTTTTTGGAACAAAGAGTGCACTTTGTACCGAAAGTTGGTGGACATTGTTAGAGTGTTAAATGAATACTTCTCATTTGTCTTTACTCAGGAGAAGGAAGATACAATTTCAGAATTTGAGAAGATAGACTGTGAAATTCTTGAGCAGATTGATATAAGAAACAAGAAGCTATCAGAGATTTTGGCATATAAAGAAGTGGACAAATTAAGGCTGTAAACCCGAAACATTGACTTTCCTGCTTCTCTGATGCTGCCTGACCTGCTCTGTTCCTCCAGCTCCACACTGTATTGACTCTTACTCCAGCATCTGCAGTTCTTGCTATCTCCAAATCCCACGTCTGGATGAGTTGTATCCCAAGATGTTGTGGGAAACATAGAAGGAAATTACAGGGGCCCACATCCAAATTGTAAAATCATTTCTGGCCAGAGGGGAGCTGCCAGAGGACTGAAGGACAATTAATGTGTTCCACTTTACAAGAATTTAAGGTCATGACAAACCAGTACACTATAGACCAGTGAATCAAATGTCGGTATAGTCAGCACGGCTTTGTTAGAGGGAGGTCATACCTAACAAATTTAGTCATAGAGTCATCAAGCACAGAAACAAACACTTCAGTCCAACCAGTCAATACTGATCATAATCCCAAACTCAACTAGTCCCACCTGCCTGTGCTTGGCCCATATCCCTCGAAGCATTTCTTATTAACGTACTTATCCGAACGTTTTTTAAACATTGGAACTGTACCTGCATCCACCACTTCCTCTGGAAGTTCATTCCACACATGAACCACTCTTTTGTGTAAAAAAACAATTACCCCTCATGTCTTTTTAAAATCTTTCTCCTCTCACCTTAAAAATATGCCTCCAATCTTGAAATTCCCCACCCTAGAGAAAAAACACCTGCCACTAAACCTTTCTATATCCCTCATGACTTTATAAACCTCTATAAGGTCACCTCTCAACCTCCTACACTCCAGTGGAAAAAGTCCTAGCTTATCCAGCCTCTCCTTGTAACTCAAACCCTTCATTCCCAGCAACATTAAGACAAATCTCTTCTGAACTCTCTCCAGCTTATTAATATCCTTCCTATTCAATTGAATTTTTTGAGGAGGTGGCCAAGTGTTTGGATGACAGTAGTCCAGTTGATATAGTTTATATGGATTTCAGCAAAGCCTTTGACAAGATCTCACATGGGAAAATTATGAATAAAGTAAAAGCTCATGGGATCCAAGGTAACTAGGCAAGTTGGATCCAATATTGAGTCAGTGACAGGAGACAGAGGAAGTGGTTGAAAAGTAGTTTGTGTGACTGGAGCTTTGTGCCCAGTGGATTCCACAGGGCTGAGTGCTTGGCTCCCTTATTGTTTGTGATATTCATAAATAAAGTAAATAAGAATGTAGTGGGGATGATAAGTAAGTTTGTGGATAACACAAAGATCAGCCGAGTTGTTGACAGTGAGGAGGAAGGTCTTAGGCTACAGGAAGACATAAATGGACCAGTCAGATGGGCAGATCAGTGGCAAATGGAATTTAACCCTGACAAATGAGAGGTAATATACTTTGGAAGAAGTAACAAGATAAGTGAATGACAGGAAACTCTTAATCCCAGAGGAACAGAGGGATCATGGGTTGCTTGTCTACAGATCCCTGAAGGTGGCAGGGCAGATTAATAGGGTAGTTAAGAAAACATACAAAACACTTGGCTTTGTCTGTTGAGGCATAGAGTTCTTTTGCAGTGGCAATTGAAATCTGGTTTGGGGTCAGGGCGTAGGTGATCCATGGAGTCTTTGTACCATCTATGTGGTCAACAGAAGTAAAGGTTTAAGAAACACTATTGTACAATAAACCATCAGTTTTGATATATCTTGGAGACATTGCAAAATGTACAAATGCCAAGTTCTTCCTTTATTAAAATACTACAGAAATAAAGGGAAATATCAACTGAGATGTATATGATGAAATCGGTTCTTTTTATCAAAACTTATCATTTTTGATATGTATATCTCCAGTTAGTGTTAACTGTGTTGTTTTGTCCTCCTGGTCTTTTATGCATCTTCTTATTCAAATGCAGGGTTAGGTCTCCATGCTAGTACTGTGTAAGATACATGGTTCTATTAAAACTTTTCTGACCTTCAATATACAATTATCCTATCCCTGACTCACTCTTTACTGCTCAGTCCAGGAAATTTGGGCATTGTAACATCCTAACATTGTAACATGTAACGTCTCAAGATCTGTTCTCGAATGAAACTTTGTATGTGTTCTCTCCTCAAGTAGAGATTGTGCAGAGGTAGCATGAGTCATCATTTCACCATGCAGCCTTATCTTTAAGCAGTTAAACCTTGTACCATTCTCTATTCTTTTCAAAGTACTGTGACATCAGATTGCCAAAGAATAAAGACTTATGTACTCCTCAGGAAGAGAACATTAGTATGAATTACTATATACGAACAGAAGATCCACAAGCAATTCAGACCCTCAAGACTGCTAAGACATTTGATACAATCATGGCTGATCTCATCTCAGTGTCAACTCCACTTTCCTGCTCACTCTCCATTATCCATTGACCCATTACTAATGTGGAAGAAGGAAGCAAATGTATAGGTTCTGGTTAGACCACACCTGGAGTATTGTGAGCAGTTTTAGTCCCCTTATTTAGGGTAAGATATCATTTCATTGGATGCAATTCAGAGAAGGTTCACTAGGATGATCTCTGGTGTGGAGAGATTGTCTTATAGTCTGAGGAATAGAAAGGCAACTTATTGTTGAGAGAAACTTCAGAATGCTTCGGCACAGAGGGATCTGGGAGTCCTTGTGCATGAATCGCAAAAAACTAATAAATGTGTACTTGGAGACAGCAAGGACTGAAGATACTGGAAGCCAGAGTCAATAGATGTGAAGCTGGAAAAGCACAGCAGGTCAGACAGCATCCGAGGAGCAGGAAATGCCAAAATTCCATTAGCCTTCTTTATGACATACTCTACTCACATACTACAGCCAATAGATGAGAAGCTGGAAAAGTACAGCAGGTCAGACAGCATCCAAGGAGCAGGAAAATCAACATTTTGTGCCGAAGCACTTCGTCAGGACTGAGGACGGAGAGGGGAGCCCAGAGGTAAATAGAGGGAGCATATGACTGCATTTAAGTGCCATGGAAAACCTATGCATTATAGGATAAAATGTTTGTACTATTGTGATGCTGACAGATAGATCATGTAAATGCATCAAGACCATTAGTTTAAGTTTTGACTTCCGACCAGAAGGTTCAAGGTCTCAGTTCAGTCTCTTGTTCAGGGGAAACAGTCACCCCAGCAGAAGTGGTTTCCAGTCTGTGAAGTTTCCCAGCCGGGAGAGCTTATATATACGAATCTTCAAGTTGTTAGAACTGAAAAGGTTTAGAACTGTGAAATGTTCATTCCAATGGACTCCAAAAGGAATCATAAAATTGTCTTGGTCATTCAAGGAAGATGGAAAGATTCTATTTGAACACTCAGAGTTAAGAAAGGAGTGAAATTTCTCTGGAATTGAGTATCTGTAAAATAATAGTGTTGGAGAACACTTTGAAGCTTAGTTTAAGATCTAACTATTATCTATAGCTCTAATTTTCTTTTGTTCTTTGTGTTATATACATCAACCGCCTCATATGACCATGTTTCAATGACTGACTACAAAAATTAACCATATGATCTATCAAGCCAGGTTTCATTTTGGGATCTAACTTGCTCAGTATAAACCATCAGCTGGGATCATAACAATGCTTCAAAAATAATTAATTGGCTCTAACATATTTTGACTGCCCAAAAATCAAGAAAAGTGCAAAATAAATGCAAGCCTTTTTCATTGCAGGTTCACTGTACGGTCCATCTAACTGGTTTGACAATACTTATTTAGTCTGTATGAAAACTAATAAGGACAGCTTTCAGTTATTTTCCTGGCCAAGGATATACACTTTAAATTGTGGTCTTTTCACTTTCTGACAGTTTTTAGTCTCCCAAGTGACTACAATTCTGGGTGTTTGATTTATAAAGGAAGCCCAGCCATTAATTCAATCTCAACCTGCCAGTCATATAGTATGTGTATTAAATTCTATTGTTCCCCACTGTGTAGAATTAATTGCTATTTATTCAGTTTGTTAGAGATTGAGACCTAGTTGGCCTTATCTAAGTTTGGTGATCCTAGTAATGCAGAGGTTCCCTCAGTGTAGGGACATACATCAATAAATGTCAGGTTTTCCTCAACCTGTACAGACATGGTATAACACACCTTTGGAGCAGGTGGGATCTGAACCCAAGCCTTCACTTAATATAAAGAAGTAATTACAGGCAGTCAAAGGGGTAACAGAAACCTCAGTCAAGTCATCAGACTGTTCAGTGGAATAACGATGATCCACGTTGCCTCAGCTCAGAATTTTTGGCAGAATCAGGAACTTTGCTATGCCCATTTTGTAACAATGTTATTATTCAATGTATAACACCTATCTTCAATGTCAATAACTGTAGTGTGCTCATTTGGAATGTGATCTCTTAATCTGGGTGACATTTGCAGTGTCCAACATTTTCTGTATCTGGTCAATGATATTTACTGTTAAAAAATGGCAGGTACACTGCAAAATCAATCTACTGTTGTTCTCAAATATTAACTGCAGAATTTTATAATAAATGGGGAACTGTAACTGCGGGATCTGATCTACAATGAAAAGAAAGCCTTGAAGGATCATACAGCTGGGGACTCATAGTTCAATTTTAGTATCTGTAAAACTGTTTAGGCGTCAACCTAGTTACATATTGTTGATGCTTGTTTGACAGTGGTTGTAGTCAAGTTAACGTCATTAGCCATTGCCATTGTACATTTTTCGTTATATGACAGCTATTCTGTTTCTGAAGTTGAAAAAAAGATTGCCCTTTCACAGATAATCTTAACAGGGGCATAATCTGTGTCTTTATCTTTTATGTTGTTTCTCCCCATATATTTGTCTTTATTCCACTGTTTTGTGAGCAGTTAACATAAGTATAAACATTTTCTATGTGACATGACAACTTGTGGAATCAAGTGTTCCACAGTTGCCGCCTGGGAACATGCACCAAAAATAGTTGACGTCAGCTTTTGTTAGAATGAAAACCAGACTTTTCATGGATGCACAGTAATTACACTCAATCTCTGAGGAATTACAGTAAAGACAGTCTAAATGAAAATTATTCCCAATTCCACTTAAGCACATTCTGCATTGTGTTTAAGCCCATGTATCTTTAAAGTTAAAAAATTTCATAAACATCTAAACTTGCCTTTGTTAACCTTAAAAGAAAATGCACTGAATTCAGTAATGAGCATTTGTTCCATTTTGCACAGGTTGGTGAAGAACATATTGAATGTAAATGATGAGGTACTCATCCATTGGCTGGAGAATTAGTGAAAGACTTACCCTTATCTGGAGTCAAAGATGTCCATTCCTGAGAATCAGGGCAATAAGTATGTAATGCTCAACAGAATCAATGGAGATATGATGGCTGCCACTGATAACGCAACTATCCAATGTCTATGTTCGATGGCAGAACCAGACAACGGGTCTGACAGCAGGAGGTGGGTCATGGGGTGTAAGTTATGGAATGGGGGAGTGGGAATGGGGTTGTGGATAACAGAATCAATACCAAGGGCAGGGGGATGGCTATCTTACTGACACCATATCCTTTGATCAGACGGGAAGTACCTTCTAACAAGGACCAGCCCCATGGAACCTCAAAGCTACCTTCAGAGATAGTAGGAACTGCAGATGCTAGAGAATCTGAAATAACAAGGTGTAGAGCTGGATGAACACAGCAGGCCAAGCAGCATCAGAGGAGCAGGAAGGCTGACGTTTCGGGCCTAGACCCTTCTTCAGAAATCCATGCTGATTATCCATGATTAACAAGTGTCTCTGTTTTTCTTTCTAATAACGCTCCCAACCACTGAAAGGCCAACTGGTCTGTAATTTCCTGGCTTATCCATTCGTCCCTTTTTTTAAAAGTGGGACAATGTCAGCAATCCTCCAGTCATCTAGCACCTCACCTGTGGACAATGGGTGGTATGGAGCTGTCTGAACATGCCGAATACCATTCGACTTCAGGAAATATTCAAATTACCTGCTGGTAAATGACGTCCCATTGTCCATGACCAATAATTCCGGGAGTCTGTGTACAGCGAACAATGCTCGCAGCTTTTCAACAGTCATCCCTGAGTTTGCCAAATGAACACTGGAACCCCACCCATCTCCAAGGATGTGTTCTCAGGTCCCTACTGTACTCCCTGTATATGACTGTGCAGCAAAATTCTGAACAAACGCCATCTACAGTTTGTTGACGACACCACCATGTTAAAATGGATATCAAACAATGATGAGTCAAAATACAAAAAGGAAATAGAGGGCTTGGTGTCATGGTGCAATGATAACAATCCTTCTTTCAATGTCACCCAAATAAAAGAAGTGATCTTTGACCTCAAAAAGAAAAGAGGACATACATCTATCATCTACATTAACGGAGCTGTGGTGGAGAGGTTCGAAGGTGTCAAGTTCCTTGGAGTGACGATAATCGACAAACTGTCCTGGACCTCCCACATAGATGCTACGGTGAAGAAGGCACAATAACGCCTCCTCTTCCTCAGGTGGCTCAGGAAATTCAGCATGTCCATAAGGACCCTCACCAACTTTTACAGATGCTCCATAGAAAGCATACCATCCGGTGCATAATGGCCTGGTACAGCAAACTTTCTGCCCAGGACTATAAGAAGCTACAGAAGGTTGTGTGCACAGCCCAGACCATCATGGGAGCCAACTGAAGGGTTTAGGCCCGAAACATCAGCCTTCCTGCTCCTCTGATGCTGCTTGGCCTGCTGTGTTCATCCAGCTCTACACCTTGTTATCTCAAAGCTACCTTGACAGGGTTTCCTTTCAGGCTTCCTGCTTGGTGAGATCCCCCCCTCTCTGCTTGCTGAATGCCAGAGGCATCAGGCTGATTCCTTACCTGGGAAAGCTGACCACAAGCCTTCATGACCCCAACTTAATGGGAGATGGGAAGAAGGCTGTATCTCCACCCATCACAATCCCAAATGATTCAACATCCCCACTACAAAACCTGCTACAGGGAAGTACAGTAAATTCTGCCCATTGTGTGTCAACATTTCAGCAGCAATTTTGTAAAGGTGGATTGCTACAAGTTTCCAGAAGCAAATGCTCACAGCTCTTCAATCCAATAGAAAACTTATTGGAATAATGAGAAAATTATTTTCAGGTGAGAAAACATAAAATTAGTGGACAGTAATGATGCAAGCATGAAGAAATAGGTGTGATAAAAGGCCTCCACAATATTCCTTCCCATTGATAATCCCTTGGTGAGTCCTGTCAACTGAAGTAAAATTAATTCTTTCTAACCATCGTAAGAGGAAAGTCAAAGATGATTTAGTGTCCCTAAAGTTTTTGGTAAATCCTTTCAATGTTGTGATTTTATTCTCCGTGGAATTGACACATTTCCACTTTTTCTTTAAAATTTCTTCTCATTTCAAATGTCTTCACTTGAAAACTCATTAGAGAAGTGTCCAGTTTTGTCCTTACCAGGCTTTGTTTTTCTCCCACCTTCCTCCACAGATGCACAGGGATCTTGTAACATATTTAGATTATTTATTATGGGCCAATATTAACATTGGAAACAAAATTTGGCGGGCTTTGTCTAATTTTTTTAGTCAATGGATTACCTACGGTCCAGAACAGACAAAAAAAATCTCTCTGTCTGAGAGATAGTAGGAACTGCAGATGCTGGAGAATCTGAGATAACGAGGTATAGAGCTGGATGAACACAGCAGGCCAAGCAGCATCAGAGAAGCAGGAAAGCTGACGTTTCGGGCCTAGACCAAAGAAGACCTTTCTGAAGAAGGGTCCAGGCCCGAAATGTCAGCTTTCCTGCTCCTCTGATGCTGCTTGGCCTGCTGTGTTCATCCAGCTCTACACCTTGTTATCTCTCTGTCTGACTGTTTTTCTGTAAACCAACAACACGGCCTGGCAATTCTCTGTAGATTTTGGCTACTCAAGGGGAGGTGACGGCCTAGTGGTATTATCACTGGCCTGTTAATCCAGAGACCCAGATAACATTCCGGGGACCCGGGTTTGAATCCTGCCATGGCAGATGGTGGAATTCAAATTCAATAAATATCTGGAATTAAGAGTGTAATGATGACCATGAATCCATTGTCGATTGTTGGGAAAAGCCCATCTGGTTCACTAATGTCCTTTAGGGAAGGAAACTGCCATCCTTACCTGGTCTGGCCTACATGTGACTCCAGACCCACAGCAATGTGGTTGACCCTTAACTGCCCTCTGGGCAATTAGGGATGGGCAATAAATGCTGCCTAGCCAGCGATGCCCTCATCCCATGAATGAATAAAAAAAAGGGATGTGCTGATTCAAAATCGATGTGGAAAAACTTTTCCTCATTTGAGTCCTATCTAATAAATCCCCTTGACACCGTACCCTGATTGTCCAGATTCCCCACCTGAGGGCAACAACCTCTCAGTGTCTGACCTGTTAAGCCAGAATCTTGAATGTTTCAATGAATTCCACTCTATTCTTCTAAATTCAAGAGTATAGGCTGATTTACTTAGCACTTTTTCAAAGGATAGCCCTCTCAGCTTAGGAACGAACCTAAGGAATCTTTGTTGTATTGATCCCAAGGCAAGTACATTCCTTCTTAAATATGGGGATCAAAACTGTGCGAAGTATTCCAGGTGTTGATTCACATAAATCCTACACAATTTTGGCAAGACAAGCTTCATGTACTCCAGTATCCTTGCAATAAAAAACTGACATGCAATTTGCTTTCCAAAATAACTCCTTTAAGAGGCTGTTAACAAGTTAATTTGCTAATTTTGATTATTGTTTGTTCCAAAGTGTATACATTGAGGACCAGACAGTTGAGGAGGTTCTTCAACCTAACTACCGACCTCTCTTCTTTCACTACATTCATGCCTGGGGCCCCTGGAGAGCCAGGGAGCCTGTATGTTCAGAAGTACACTTGAGGTCTTCCTCAATGAGTGAGTGTTATAGGGTCAGATGTGCCTCGTCTTCAGCTGAAGTGGCCATTTAATTACATTCAAGAAAGCAAGAAACATATGTAGAGCAGTGGAATATCACAGTAATCTAGACTTATCTCAATTGTGTGAATCAGTATTCATTGAACTTATGAACTCAGCAAGTCACGCAACTGAGTTCAGTTTTAACAGTGTTTGCAGGGATCCCGTTAGACCTGCTCTCACACATATTGTTGTTGGATTCCATGAGAAGCATTTATTCAGTGGACTGATACCTGACCTCCTAAACCTTGCATATTTCTGATATGCAATTAATATAATTTCTATATATGAATCTTCAGCACATCTTAATGGACTCCATTCTGCACTCAAACTTACCTTTCCAATGGAGCAATCAAATAAGTTCCTTTTCCTGATGTTGTGGTGGAAAAACCACCCAGTAGGGTCTTTACTACTGTCTACCACAAGGTTACCATCACTGGTAGGATTCTGATAATTTCATATGTTACAAGATTGGCCTTATTGACAATCTCAAAGATCTGAGCCATTCATTCACTGTATAAGCTTGTTGCTGAAATAGATACAAAGAAGTTATTCTGCTGAATAATAACAATATTAGGGATCTACAGCAATGAAAAAGGCCCTTTGGCTCATCACATCCACGCTGGTCAAAAACAAAAACAACCTAATTATTCTAATCCCATTATCCAGTAGTGGCCCATAGCTTTCTATGCCTTGGCATTATAAGTGCACATACTAAATACTTTGCTGCTCACAATGTGGTTTCCTCCACACCGGGGAGACAAAATGCAGACTGGGTCACTGTTTTTCAGGACACCTTCATTCTGTCTGCAAAAATGACCCTGAGCTTCCAGTTGCCGCCACTGTAACACACCACCCTGTTCCCTGGCCAACATCTCTGTCTCAGGCTTGCTGCAGTGCTTCAGCGTAGCTCAGCAAAAAACAAGACCTCATTTTCCATTTGATAACCCTGCAACCTTCTGGACTCAATATCAAGTTCAATAATTTTAGGGCCTGAGCACCGTCTCACAGGTCCTTATCCCAACTCCCACACACTAGGCCTGATCGTCACATGGGCTGTTCCATGATCAACCCATTGTCAGCCACTAATGGTCCCCATTAGCAGCTATTGATTCTCCCAAACTGACTTTCACCAACTCCTTTATCTGCCCAACTGTTTTTCTCTCTGCGCTCCATTTCCACCTATCATTTACTCCTTTCCCCTCCCTAATTCCTTCTCTAGCATATATGCTAACCTTTTGCAGAGCTACAATCAGTTATGAAGAAGGGTCACTAGACCGGAAATGTTAACTCTGTTTTCTCTCCACAGATGCTGCCTGACTTGCTGAGTTCTTCCAACAATTTCTGATGTTGTTTCTAAATACTTCTTAAATGTTA
This sequence comes from Rhincodon typus, assembly GCF_021869965.1. NCBI lineage: Eukaryota > Metazoa > Chordata > Chondrichthyes > Orectolobiformes > Rhincodontidae > Rhincodon > Rhincodon typus. Next base: position 2,379,741 of record NC_063367.1, on the reverse strand, counting down.
TGAGGATTTCTGCTTCCACCGCCCTTATAGGCAGTGAGTTCCAAATTCCCACCACCCTCTGAGTGAAAATGATTTTCCTCACATTTCCTGTAAACACTGCATTGACTACATTGATCAGATCATTTTTCACAGGATATGGCTGGTTAATCCTGAGTGTGTGAAGAATTTGTTGGAAACAGTTACAATAGAGGGATAGCAAGCCAAATTAAGCCAGTGAAAGACAGGCAGAGATAAGGAATAAATTTGAAAAAGAAAATAAAAGAATTGTAATTTTCCAGTTCAATAAATAGTATCCAAAGACTGATACTGGGTCTTCGAAAATCCTTGGATGATGAGTTGTTCACAGGCTCATAGAACTGGTGTCTTGCTTGAATACCGAAGTCACCAGTTAATACAAATTGTTCCAGCCAATTTGTCTAGTGTCCATTGGTCAGTAATTAAGTTGCATTATCTTTCCTGGACTGTTCCCAACAGAAAACACCTGTCTTTGTTCCCTTCTCTTTTTAAACAAGCTGCTGTTAAAAATTCAAATTTTAATTTCAACTCACAGTTCCAATCAACTTAGGATTGTCAATCAGGCTCACAGTATGGCATACTTACATATACTGGAAACTACAAATATTAATACATTGGGCCCTTTTCCTTTACAGACTTAAGTAACTTGTATACATATCGAGCCTTTTTCAACTTGACAGCACAGTTGATAGCCATTCTCTAGTTCATTTTTCAATTTAATATCTTGACTAATCAGAGTCAACCTTGTCTAGCTTAAATTATATATTAAGAATTAAAATCAAAGGATTGTTCAGCTGTGGCAATGATAGCTATTTGTGGTAAAAACAAAGATCAAATCATGGGGGGGGGTGGGGGGGCGCTCTTGCTTGATGTTGAATGGCAGTGTACCTGCCTCTTAGCTAGGAGACCTGTGTTAAAGTCACATCAGCTGCAGAGGTGTGTAATAACATATCTGAGCATGTTGATTAAAAAGTATAAAATCATGGTAATTATTTAGAGAGGAAGAGATATGAGAACCAGATAGATACAGTGGTACAGGGACACAGTGGTGCAGTGGTAATATCATTGCAGTAGTGATTCAGAAAGTTGGACCAAACTTCTAGGGTCATGGATTCAAGTCCCCCTCCACCATGGCATATGGTTAAAATTTGTGCTTAATAAAAATTTGGAATTGAGCTAGCCAAATGGTAATAGTTGTAAAAGCCAACCTGGTTCATTAATGATTTAGGACTGTTGTGGTGAGGTGGTAGTGTCCCTACCTCTGAACCAGGGGACCCAGGTTTAGTCCCATCTGCTCCAAAGGCATGAGGTAACATCTCTGAACAGGTTGATTAGAAAATGTCAATAAATGAAAGATTGGCAGCTCTTGTGGTGCTATGGTAGTGTTCCTACTTGTGAGCTGGAAGGCCTAGGTTCAAGCTCCACCTGCTTCAAAAGTGTGTAATAATATCACTGAAAAGGTTGCTTTAAAACCATCTATAATGAACAATTTGGGGCTCTTATGGTACAGTGGTAGTGTCCCTAACTCTGGACCTGGATGCATGGGCTCGTGTTCCGCCTATCCCAAAAGTGTGTGTTAGAACTTTCAGCAATTTTTCCATAAATCTATAAGATATACGAGCAGAATTAGATCATTCAGCCCATTGAATCTTCCCAGCTATTCAATGATGACTAATAGGTTTCTCAATTCCATTCTCATGCATTCTCCACATAACCTTTGTTCCACTTACCAATCAAGAACCTATCTATCTCAGCTTTAAATACATCCAATGACTTGGCAATGAATTCCACAGATTCACCACCCTCTGGATTAAGAAATTCCTCCTCATCTCAGTTTTAAAGGATCATCCCTTCACTCTGAGGCTGTGCCCTCAAGTCCTAGTCTCTCCTACTAGTGGAAACATCTTCTCCATGTCGACTCTATCCAGCCCTATCCAGTCTGTTTCGTTATCTTATTTTATTCTTTTGATCTTTTTTAGTTTGGAGCTGTGAACTGAGAGCTGTAAGGTGACCTTATAGCAGCAACATGTATTAAACAAAAAGAAGAAACAAACTGTTATTTGTTCATGAAGCCTGGCTTGAAAGTTAATTATGGGTTGTTTCTTGTTTGAAAGTGCACTATAGACTATTTAACTCCGGAGCAGCCTTATGCTAAACCAGATGTTTGGCCATTGCCAAGGTTAGAATCTGGAACTGAATGTTGTATTATTAACGTATTTCCCTCAGAGTGAACTGAAAAAGGTGGCATTGATCAATGGTCTTCAGAAAATTAATCAACAGACAATCCCATGTACCTGCGAAGCAATACTTCGTGTAAACTGCTTAAGTAATTGACCAATTTTGATACCTTTTTCTTTTTTTTAACTTATCCTTATAAAACAAGCTGTTCAGAGATTAGTTATTACATATGTTACGACATGGAGACAGGCAGGTGAAACAAATGTTTGTCTGTCTGTCTTTATGTGAGACTGGGGGCTATATTAAAGAAAATTGGGTTTAAATCATAGACATTAATTATATTACCTTGTGGTTTAACTTTGCTTTACTAAAGCTACAGTATTATTAAAAAATTGTTACATATTTTGTTTACATTATAAACCTGGTGTTTAGTATCAATTAGTCAGAGTCTGGTACTGGTTATACAAAATGACTGGTTAGGAACTATTCGGGTAAATCTTTGGGGTTTTTGAAGGTTTTGACTTTACTCTGTTGCGAATATAGAGGTAGGAAATCTGATTTGATTCACCTGCCTGTCTCCATATTGTAACATATGTAATAACTAATTTGTGAACAGCTTGTTTTATAAATATCTATGAATTAAAGATCTGGAGCTCTTACGGTGTGGTGGAAGTCCCTAGGTCTGGATCAGGATGCATAGGTTCAAGTCCAACCTGCTCCAAATGTGTGTATTAATGTCTCTGAAGAGGGTGCTTAGAATTTATCTATAAGGATTGCCTCCATATTGTGGTATCAACTTGTAGGCCCTTTGGCCCCTCCCAAGTCTTTATCACAAAAATCCAGAAGATGTTTGTCACTTTTTTTGGGACAAGATGATGTACTTCGTCACGGCAGAGGTTCAGAGTCTCTCCGTTAAGAAAGGCAGTCAGGTGCTGGTGTGCCTCCACCCCCAGGCAGTGACTTTCCACTTTCAGCCTCTGGTCAAGTCTCCTGGTACAACCTTGTGACACAGTTCCGCTGCCAAGTGCATGATCTGAATTACAACAGGCAGCTGCTGTGTATAGGCCACAAGGGTCTTTGGGGAGCCCTCAGGATTCACTCTGTCTTTAATTACTAGGACCTGATCAACATCTGGATCATGATTGCCTCGCATCATCTCTTCCCACCATCAAGAACATGGACTTCCATCATTGTGGGTTACAGTGGCTAGCATAAACAAGGTCTGCAGCTGCAGAAGTGACCAGAGTTGGGATTGTGCTGGGGGATGGATGTCCAACTTACACCTGACACCATTCATTGCCTGAAAATAATGGAGCTCAGACCTGGCATGATATACCAGTTGGACAATGCTTAAGTGCGCAGTGCTCTCCCGTGTGCATATATCCCTGCTCAGACGGAATTCCATACTGGCCCCAGGTACTAAAGCATCCCCCAGGATTCCGCCTATCCACCTCACAGCCTACTCTGCCTCTTAGAAATACTCTGTATGTCCAATATGATTTGATTTGATTTCATTTATTATTGTCACATGTACCTATGTACAGTGAAAAGTTTTGTTTTGCATGCAGTACAGACAGATCATACTGTACAAAGAGCATAGAACAGAGCGAGGAATATAAAGTTATGGCCACAGAGAAGGTGCACAAAAAGCAAGATCAGCATTAGATTTGAAGTATGAAAGGTCCTTTCAGAAGTTTAATAACAGCAGGAAGGGAGCTGTTCTTGAACCCGTTGATATGTGTTTTTAAGATTTTGTATCTTCTGCCTGACAGAAGAGGTTGGAGGAGATTATAACTGGATTAGGAGACATCTTTGATGATGTTGGCTGCCTTTCCAAGGCAACGGGAAGTATTGATGGAGTCAATGGATGGAAGGTTGGCTTGTGTGATGAACTGGGCCGTGTTCACAACTCTCTGTAGTTTCTTATGGTCCTGGGCAGAGCAGTTGCTGTACCAAGCCATGATACATCCAGATAGAATGTTTTCTATGGTGCATCTATAAAAGTTGCTGAGAAACCTTATGGACATGCTAAATTTCCTTAGCTTCCTGAGGAAGAAGAGGCGTTATTGTGTCTTCTTGACGGTCGCATCAACCTTGGTGGTCCAGGACAGATTGTTAGTGATCATCACTCCTAGGAACTGGAATCTCTCTACCATCTCCGCCTCAGTTCCATTGATGTAGACAAGGGCATCCTTCCTTCCTGAAGTTGATGATCAGCTGTTTAGTTTTGTTGACGTTGAGGGAAAGATTGTTATCTTCACACCATGCCACCAAGCGGTCTATCTCTTTCCTGTATTCTGTCTCATCATTTTTTGATATCTGGCCTACAATGATAGTGTCATCAGCAAACTTGTCAATACAGTTCAGATGAAATTTGGCCACACATTCATGAGTTTATAGGGAGTACAGCAAGGGACTGAGTAAGCAGCCTTGCGGTTGCTGGTGTTAAGGATTAATGTGAAAGAGATGTTGTTGCCTTTCCTCACTGATTACAGTCTGTGGGTCAGGAAGTCAAGGATCCAGTAGCAGAGGGTGGAGCACAGACCTAGGTCTCGGAGTTTGGAGATTAGTTTGGTTGGGATTAGAGTGTTGAAGGTAGAGCTGTAGTCAATAAGTAGAAGCACAACGTAGGTAACTTTATAATCCGTAATAACTTTATGTCCCAGGGATGAGTGTAGCTAGGGAGATGGACCTTTTGTGCCAGTAGGCAAATTGCAAGGGATCAAGGCAGGCTGGGAGGCTAGAGTTGATTTGAACCATGACAAACCTCTCAAAGCACTTCATAATTATGGAGATCAGAGTCACGGGGCAGTAGTCATTGAGGCACATTGCATGTGGTTTCTTTGGTCCCGGGATGATGGTGGTCTTATTGAAGCAGGTGGGGACTTCAGATTGTAGCAAGGAGATGTTGAAAATGTCAGCGAATACTCCTGCCAGCTGGTGCGCACAGGATCTGAGTGCACAGCCAGGGACTTCATCTGGGCCAGTTACTTTCCATGGGTTCATTCTAAAGAAGCCTGATCTAACCTCTGCAGCGGTGACTGAGTGAGCAAGTGCATCCGAGGCTGTTGGTGCATATAACATTGTCTCGTTGGCCCCCTGTTTGAACCGAGTGTAAAGTGCATTGAGTGTATCAGGGAGGGATGTGTTTTTGTCCACTGTTCTATTCTGCTTCACTTTATAGCCTGTTATGTCATGTAGGGTTTGCCACAGTGGCAGGTGTCCATGTAGTTAGTTTAGGTCTCTAACTTAGTCCGGTATTGCCTTTTGGCACCTCTAATGACCTTATGGAGGTTGTATCTGGATTTCCTGTGAATGTCAGGGTCATCTGATTTGAATATTATGCACCTGGTCTTCAGTAGGTAATGGATTTCCTGAGGAAGGGTCACCAGGCCCGAAACGTTAACTCTGTTTTTTCCTTCACAGATGCTGCCAGACCTGCTGGGCTTTTCCAGCAACTTTGTTTTTGTTCCTGATTTACAGCATCCACAGTTCTTTTGGTTTTTAATGGATTTCCTAGTTCATCAATGGTTTCAGGTTGGGGAACATATGGATTGACTTCTTTGGCATGCAGTCCTCTATAAACTTGCTAATGAAGTCTGTGACAGTGGAGGCATACGCATCTAGGGTGGCCAATAAATTCTTAAATATAGACCAGTTCACTGATTCCAAGCAATCTCACAGAAACTCTTCTTCTGCCTCAGACTAACACTATATTACTTTCTGTACTGCATTCTCATGTTTCAAATTCTGCTTCTGCTGGGAGGAGGAACACAGCACTGTGATCTGATTTTCCAAAGTGTGGACAGAATATGGAACAGTAGGCATCTTTGATAGTTGTGTAGCAATGGTCAAGGATGTTTGGGCCCCTCGTGGGGCAGGAAACATGTTGACGGTATTTTGGTAGCACCCTCTTAACATTGGCCTGGTTGAAGTCATTGGCTACGATGAATAAGGCCTCGGGGTATTCTACCCTAAGTGCAATTTGTGCTATAAGCTGCTGTTGCCGCGCACCATCCACTTCTGCTCCTTCATCCAATATCTGGACACTCCTTGGTGCTCTGTTAGAATGCTGGGCGGTGGGTATCCTCAGTGGAAAGCTCTCTTATGCAGGAGTCCTACCACTTTCTATTGGAGTCCTTGGCTGGATCGGTGTTGAATGCAATAGTTCAATGCAACCATAGGTTAAGGTGTTTCATGGACTCCCAGCTCAACTGTTCATTTTCCAGTGCTGTGGGGCAATTATTTAAAAAAATCTATTACTGTTCTTTCGGTTGCACTTCAGCTCCACATTCCTAATCTTTAGACACCTGGTGGAAGGCAGGAAGGCAGGCTGAGTTGGAAGACCACCTTGTGAGCCTGCTCCTTGGTCTGGTAGAGGCAGCCATCAACATGTCCAGGCAGCTGGCTGTAGAAGGGGGTCCTAGTTCCCGACTTGCTGCCCCTCTTCAGTTGTTACATTCATGTCTGGGTGTTCTTGGAGAGGAGGCCTACTGTGCCCAACAATGCCCTTGAAGCTTTTAGAAAGGGGTGGGATTGGAAATGGAAACGCCACCGTCTTTCCCCACACTTCCCTTTTGCACAGCCCCCGTGGGTAACATTTGTTAATTGTTTAGTTAATGACAAGGGTGAAACAAAACTAATGGAGCTGTGTTCTTGGCATAAGGCTCTTGTGGATATAAAAATGAAAGAAAGGACAAAATGAAAGAGTAGGGCCCTCTTGTGGTGCAGAGGTGGTTGCTCTACCTCCTCAACCAGGAGGCCCAGTTTCAAGTCCCACTTGCTCCAAAAGTGTGTATTAACAATTCTGAACAGTTTGATTAGCAAAGACCTATGAACAAAAGATTGTACATTTAGAAAGATCATGATATTCTTCTATCCCCATTGGCTAGCTATCTGAATTCTAACTTTTTGTTTCCTAATGCTTAAAGAAACGGGAAGCAATTTAATTGAAACATTTAAGGCTGATAAAGTGATTTACAAATTGCCACCCCAAGGTAACCATAGATGAAGACAGCAAGTAAATTTGGGATTATACTGACATCATCAACTAGAGCTGCACTAGGTGAGAGGGAGGTTCATCTCAACTCCCTCCGTCTTCCCCCAAATCCCCCACCTGTACTGAAACTGGATGAAGTCGGAGCCACACAAATGGAGTACCAGGGAAGAAAGAAGGCCCCTGCATTGGCTTGGAGCCCCTTGTGGCGGAGATGGATGGAAGAGACATGAGGTGCTGCGTTTCTGAGAAAAAAAGGGAGCTGTCAAGGTCCACCCTTGCAGATTGAATGGAAACAGGTGAGCAGTGAGGTCATTTCCTGGAGTCTGGCCCCAGTTCCACAAAAAGTCTGATGGTGCCACAAGCGATCATCTGAATTCAGTTAATGCATTTTTATAACATCTTTTAACCTCTTGCAAGTGAACACCTCTTCTTCAGTTAGTATCAAACAAGTATGGGGAATCTTCACCTGAATTTGTAAATAAAGCATTTAATACCTTTACTGCCTGTTTTTACTGTCATGTGAGCACCAGCAGCTCTGAGTGATCTTCATGAATAGCAGGACAGGCTCAAAGAGCCAATAGACTACCCTCTTGTTTTGTATACTCTTCGATTCTTATGAAGGTAGCACTAAGATTCCTGCAGTCCAGTTAACCCATTATTTACAGCACCTGACTCACAGTAATTTAAAAGTAGTTTCAAGGTGAATTAGACATGGGAAAAGTGTTGCTTGGATAGCAGTACCTCATGCATAGTGCCCCCATTTTCTGGCAATCAGCAAAAAAGCGAATTTATTATCCTCTGACCTTAAAATAGCACCCCCTGGCACATGGAAAGGAGATTGCTTAAATAGAAATAAAATACTGCAGATGCTGGAAATCTGAAATAAAAGCAGATAGTGCTGAAAAAACTCACAGAGTCATAGAGCTGTACAGTGTGGAAACAGATACTTTGGTCCAACTCATCCATGCTAACCAGATATCTTATATTAATCTAGTCCCATTTGCCAGCATTTGGCCCATATCCCTCTAAACCCTAACAAAAACAGAAACTGGTGGAAAAGCTCAGCAGGTCTGGCAACATCTGTTAAGAAAATTCAGAGTTAACGTTTTGGGTCCAGTGACCCTTCCTCAGAGCGGATACCTTCTGAGGAAGGATCACTGGACCCGAAACGTTAGCTCTGATTTCCTTTCACAGATGCTGCCAAACCTGCTGAGTTTTCCAGCAATTTCTGTTTTTGGTTTTGAATTGCAGTATTCCCAGTTCTTTCAGTTTTTATTCCCTCTAAACCCTTCCTATTCATATACCCATCCAGATGCCTTTTAAATGTTGTCTCCATTTTTTTCACTTCCCATGTGGTATCTGCTCCCTCTCTCTCCCTCCTTCTTTAAAATGCTGTTGTTTTGATCTCTCTTCTCCCAAAGTTCCAAAACAATGCAACAGCTTATAAAATAGTAATCACTGCTCCAAAAATTCGAGGAAATCAGCTCCAACACCGAAAATATCTCAGAAAAGGAGCAGCTCTTTTTATAGCCACAATATTTTCCCATTCCCCATCTTGGATTACCCAACGCGGCAGGTCTGGCAGCATCTACAGAGAGAGAAACACAGCTAATGTTTTGAGTCCAGTTTGACTCTTTCAGAGTGAAGATTGTATTTCAGAGAGAAAGAAGGAGTTTCTAAGATGTATTTTTAGATTAAAATATTTGAGCAGATACACAAAAATAGATTAGTGGAGCAGATTTGTTAAACATTAACTGCAGGAATTTTTGCTGAACTTTGATTTTAAGCAAATCAATTTAAAAAATTTATTCTCAGGATTTATTATCACTGGCAAGTCAAACATTTATTCCCCATTCCTATTTGCTGAATGGCTTGTTGGCTATTTCAGAGGGTGGTTAAAAGACTATAAGGTGGAATTTCACATTCCCCCACTGGCAGATTTGAAACCATGGGGTTGATAAAATGCAGCTGATAGCCTGTCAGATAACTATATGTTCTGCTTAACCAGTTTCCGATATTATGGGTGTTTTGGAGTTGACAAAGATCTGATGGTAGCATGGTAGCTCAGTAGTTAGCATTGCTGCCTCATAGTGCCAGGGACCTGGGCTTGATTCCACCTGCAGGTGCCTGTTCGTGTGAAGTTTGTACATTCTCCCTGTGTCTGTGTGGGTTTCTCCCAGAGGCCAAAGGTGGGTTGGCCATGCTAAATTGCCCACAGTGTTCAGGAGTGTGTAGATGAGGTGTGCTATAGTGGGGAATGGGTCTGGGTGGGATGCTCTGAGGGTCGGTGTGGACTTGTTGGGCTGAAGGGCCTGTTTCCACACTTAGGGATTCTATGATTCCCTCCGCCCTATTCAGGTCTTTAAAGTGGCAAATTAATGAGCACCTATATACCTCATGCTACCCCTGCTGCTATTTTGCTAATGGTGAGTGGAATCTCAAACCCTAGCAGTATCAGCTGTATAGCCAAAGGGTTAGGGTCGCCGCCCTCAGAATCCCTTGTGCACATTAGAGGAACCCCCAAAGTTGTACTGCTCTTTAATCCTTTCACCACCCAAACCCAACTCTCTTCACTCCCCTTGTTGGCCTATAGCCCAGATTTGCCATTGGTCTGACTTTCTTTAGCTCGTCTACTTTGGAAACTGACAATAGTCTAGCAGTGGCTGTCATTTGGACCTGGAGCTTTTAGGACTATGAATTGCCAGGCATCCAATTGGCTGGTAGTTTTCTGTGGTGGGATGACTTGTTCCCTGGATGGGAAACACTCCCATCCAAAATATCCTGTGCATAGAACCATACCCTGGAACAAAGTTGTCTGAACCATCATATTTCTGCCCTGCCCTTTATCCAGCAAATCAATCCCACTCCCCTCCCTCATGGACCTGCAGATTTTCCTTTTTCAAGTACATACCCAACTCCCTTTTGAAAGTAACTATTGCATCTACTTTTACCACATTTTCATGTGGTGCTTTCCACGTCAATGTTACATTTTTGGAACATTTTCTAGTGAAAAGCGACTGAAGAAGGGTCCAGACCCAAAATGTCAGCTTTCCTGCTCCTCTGATGCTGCTTGGCCTGCTGTGTTCATCCAGCTCTACACCTTGTTATCTCTGAAAGCACATTGAAGTGTTTTTCAGATTGTTCTGGTGCATTTGTCAGAGTGTTTTTCAGTAAGATGGCGGAGGAGAAAGTCGATGTAACAATTGCTACAAAAGGTATGATTTTGGCAGTCAGTATCTCTGGGTCTGTAGGACCCCAGCCAGATGCACAGTGTCTCATATGAATACATGAAAATAGTTTCCTAAGTAGACCATTCGGCCCCTCAAGCCTGCTCTGCCATTCAAGAAGGTTATGGCTGATCTCTTCATGTTTTGAAGTCAAATTTTCCATCTACTTCCAACTACCTTTGATTCATTTGCCTAACAAGAACGTATGTAGCTATGCCTTACAAGTACTTAATAACCACACCCCCACCACTTTCTGAGTCAGAAAGGCCATAGTTATACAACTGTCTGAAAGGAAAGGATTATCCTCATCTCTCATATTTTAAAACCATGCCCCTCATAAGACATCGATTGAGGTAACATGGCAGGCTGGTCAATAAAACTAGTATCTCAACACGGATTGCCATGATTGTACTCCTGGATTCCACTTGTTATGAACCCAGCTGGTGCTAATCTTAAAAAATCATTTCCCAGAGAGAAACTTGCCTTGATAGAACATACATTTTTGCAATTTGGTTACTGTGGTGGTCAATCATTAATATATTTACAAGAGGCTCCAATGTACTTTCAGCAAAAGAATGTCAACATTTATTATACAAAAAGAAACACAAACTATTTTACACTATAGAAGAATGAATCAAGATAGTCTTATTCAAATATCAGAAATAAAGATTCAACTATTTTACTTCCAAAAACAATCTTACAGATGTGAAAGGCCTTCCTGTCTCCTCTTTAAAGTTCATTGTTCAGTTAGCAAGGCAGTACTCACTTTCTCTTTAGAAATATCATCATGTATTCAATCCTTTTTGTTTAGTCAGTGTCTAGGTCCCATATACTGTGAACACATCTCAATTGATTCTTGACGTGGGTTCCTTAAGTTTCTCTTCTACACCCTTTTGTTTCTGTTGCTCTGCTCTTACTGGCATTAAGACACTCAGAATTTATTTTCTTCTGCCCTGACTGTTTTGGAAACTGCTAAACTGCACTGCTGCTGTTAAAGGCCTTTTCTCTTTGAATAACCTGCTTCTCTGTGGAAGAAGCCTGCATACCCTGCCTGACCTTCTGGATGGTCTGGATGGTTCTCTTGTATCGTGGATACTTTGTTTCTAGGTAACAGTTCTTTTTTTCTCTCTGATGTAATTAGTAGATAGTGGAAAGCTGGAGCTGAAGCACTGATCTCCGTGGTACTCCAGTAGTCACTGCCTGCCACTGGGGGGAAAATACTCATTTATTCCTATTCTTGGTTTCCAGTGTGTCAACCATTTCTCTATACATGTCTGTACAATACCTGTAATCACATATGCTTTAATTTTATATGCTAATCTCTTATGTGGGACTTCATCAAAAGCCTTCTGAAAGTCTAAGTAAACCACATTCACTGGTTCCCCCTTATCAGCTTATCACAATCTATATTAATGATTTGGATGAGGGAACTAAATGCAATATCTCCAAATTTGCAGATAACACAAAGCTGGGTGAGTGGGTTAACTGTGAGAAGGATGCAGAGATTTTAAGTGTGATTTGGACAAATTGAATGGGTAAGTGCATGGCAGATGAAATATAATATAGATAAATGTGAGAATATCCACTTTGAGAACAAAAACATTAAGGTATGTTACTATCTGAATGGCAATGGATTGGGAAAGGTGGAGGTGCAATAAGACTTGGGTATTTTTGTATACCAATCGCTGAAAGTAGCAGTGCAGGTGCAGCAGATGGTAAGGAGAGAAATTAGTTTTGGCCTTCATAGTGACAGGATTCGAGTCCAGGAACAGGGATATTTGCTCTAAGTGTACATGGCATTGCTGAGATCACACCCAGGGTATTGTGTACAGCTCTGGTCTCCTTATCTGAGGCAATATGTTCTGGTAATGGAGCGAGTGCAGTAAAGATTTACCAGATTGATTCCTGGGATGGCAAAGGATTAGTTAGGATTATATCTCTGGAATTTAGAAGAATGAGGGATATTTCATAGAAACCTATACAATTCTAACAGGGCTCGACAGGATGAATGCAGGAAGGATATCCCCAGTGGCAGGGGATCCAGAACCAGGGGTCAAAGTCGAAGGATACGGGTAGGCCCTTTAGGACTGAGATGAGAAATTTCTTCATCCAGAGAGTGGGGAGCCTATGGAATTTTCTACCACAGAAAGCAGTAAGGCCAAAACATTGTAAGTTTTCAAGAAGGAATTAACTAGAAGTTAGGGATCAAAAGGAGAAAGTGGAACAGGGTATCCAATGAAACACTCTCAGACTTCAATGAAATAAGACCAAAAGAAATAGGAACAGGATCAAGTCATTGGACTCCTCAAGGCTGCTCTGCCAATCAATAAGCTCATGGCTGATTGGACATTCCTCATGTCCACTTTCCTGTGTTTTCCCTGTAATCCTTGATTCCCCAACTCAAATCTTGTGAAAAATTAGACAATTATGATACCGTATATGCAACAGTTTCTGTAGAGTTATTAGATATTTAGACTTGAAATGTTGAAGAGCCAATGTCAAACTCAGTCTCCTATTTTCCACAGTTGAATATTTCTGTCAATGCACGTTGAATTTGCATGAAAATAAAACTGACTTGTTGTTCAATCCATGTCCCATCTTCCTGTAATAACACTGTGCAATCATTGTTGCTGATGGCATGAACAACTAGTTTAAATAGCTTAGTTTAATTTGATGTTCCCTCAACCGGTGTGGTAGATGACACAGATTTCAGGTTGTCAAAAGCACTTCGCCATTCTTTTGTTCATTCAAATTTCTTGTCTTTCTTCAACAAACTCATCAAAGGAGCCAGTATAGTGTTGAAATTCAGTACAACCCTTTGATAAAATATGCTCATGCCGATACATCACAATTTTTTTTTGTTTTGTCTTAGGCACAGAAAAATTTAAGGTAGCTTTTGTTTTGCAGCTCCACATGTTACTTGGATTTGTCAGAAAAGTCCACCTGGCTCACTAATGTCCTTTAGGGCTGTCCTTTCTTAGTGTGGCCTACATGTGACCTCAGACCCACAGCAATGAGGTTGATAATTAACTGCCCTCTAGGCATTTAGGGAGAGGTCAGTCCTGGCCTGGCCAGTGACACCTACATCCCATGAATGAATAAAAGAAAAGTTATATAATCCTTTGATGATCTTGTTGGTCAATCATTAAAAGTTACAAGTAGATTTTTCATTCCAAACAGCATAACTTTACATAGGTAATTCCATTGGTTCTCACAAAAGCTTATATTATTTTACAGAATCAGTCAATGGAACATGCCAAAATCCCCTTAACAAGACAATGTGCAGGCAAATAGGGACAGATCCAGTTGTGTTTTTTAATGATGATTGGCAATGGTTACATAGTTGTCACTAAGTTAGCTTTTTACTTCAGATTTTTATTGAATTCAGATTTGATCATCTGCAACTGTGAGATTTGAAAAAATGTGCCCAGAACATGAGACAAAAATAGAAATGGCTGGAAAAGCTCAGCAGGTCTGGCAGCATCATTGGAGAGAAATCAGGTTCTGAGGAAAGGTCACTCGACCCAAAACGTTAATGGCAGGTAATCACACCAACATCTTAACTCCAGCAAAGAAACCTCAGACGTGAGCATTTTTATTTCTTCCAGTTTACATTATTTGTTTGAACATTCTTCAATTGCATATAGTGTTGGATACAGTTATGAATTTTGCAAGCATAGACTGGTTGGATGCTGCTGTTAGGCCAAAAAAACGATGTTCTACTTCTCAGGCAAATGAGTAATGTGGTATATGAATTTCAGTGATGGTGTGATGCCAGGTATGTAAGTCATACATCCCAAGGACATCAGACAACATATTCTAATGGTTGTTCACAACAAGCTGGGTAGTGACCATGCCCAAACAGCCCTGTATTTGCAAAACTCACAACACAGTCCTCAATGTTAGACCTGATTATACAATTAACAACCTTTATCGAATAATCCTGGATTTGAAAGAAACGTGCTGGCAACCAATTTGGGATTGACAGTCAACTTGTACCTTTGTGTGCTTGAAGCTTTACATACTGATATATAAGCCTTGCTCTGTGCATGAACATGTGCACACGCTATGCTTGTTTCAACTCAACAAAATAAGTGACAGCCATTCAGTGTTTAATTTCTCAGGGCATTACCTTAACCAATCAGGGTCAACCCACCTGGTTTACAATTTAAACAAAGCCTGGTGGTAATGGTCAATAATCATTAACTGGTGTATTCTCCATGTCAATGTCTCTAAAAATTAGACTCCAACTGCAATTCAATCAGCACCCTCCTTTCACACAGTATAAATTTGCCCTGTATATTGGTATTCTTGTGAATTGTCCTCATCAGTGCAGGATGAAAAGCTCTAACAAAAGTATCTTTCTCAGTTGTTTTAATGTTTTCTTTCATTAGCCCTACTGGAAGATAAATTGTATCATCAGCCAGCATCAGCAATTGGTTTGATCCAGTGTCTTTCAATATTTTGCTTAGTTTACATGCTTGTTTAGAACAATAAGGGATACCTCTCTCTTTGTAATACTATATTCCAAACTCCAGTGGTCTGATTCTCATTATCAACAATTGGGGAAGGATTTGCTCTACTGTTGGGAGCTATCTGGCCCTTCCCACTAATTTCAAGCGAACACACTTCACCTGTGCTACTGCTACAGTTTTAATACTCATTTTCTTTCCTGATCTACCCTTTCCTGAGAATTTCTTGGAAGTTCCTGCCAAGTCTTCTATTTAACTCATGGCAGTTAACTTTAGGATATCGAATCTTATTACTAATGAAAGCACATTATTTTCTTGAATGAAGAATGATTTTATTTATTTTCAAGTATGTTTTACAGTGTGAAAAACAAAAAAATACAGTGAAAAGTTTTTCTGCTGTCACCGTGATCCAGTATCAATTTGAATAGTTCTAGAATAAGCAAAAAAAGACATTGCTTAAAGAGGGTTTCATCAGACCTGAACCAGCTCATCATCAATGATGCCTGTGCTGCCATTCCTCCTCCACTGCCTTGCCATAGTCTACACCAGACCCCACCAACATTGAAGTCGCCACTCTTCAGGTGCTAACTTTCGCCACTGGACCAATTGTCTTCCGCCACCGCCTCGCCATCACCTGAGCCAGACCCACCAACATCAGAGTCACATCTCTCGCCATTGGGCCCACCTTGTCGATGTTGCTATGATATCCTTCCACTACTGCTTCGCACCACCAGCGCCAGACCCAACCAAGGACGAAATCACTGATCTTTACAACACTTTTAGATTCTAGTCATTTTTCTTGATTATTTTGGTGTCCTTCAGCTTGTTACCTAAAACGAATACCTTTCTGCTCCTCCAACTTCCTTTAACTTGTTGATTCCCATACAACCATTTCTTCACATATCTGTGGGAGATCTCATAGTTAACTCCCAGAAATGATGGGTCCAAGATTTTTGATAACATGACCTGTCTAGACAAGTGTTAAGAGTTACTGAAATATTATTTTGTTATATTATTTCAGAATTTTTCCATAATCTTGTTTCACTCACATTTTCAAAGCTTTTTTTCTAACTTCAATGAATGAAATCACTGATCCTACAACATTTTTTTTTCAAATGTTACAAATGCCTAATTAGATTTCATTCTTTTTATTGATTAAACTTGTAGACATTTACAGCACAGAAGGAGGCCATTCAGTATATTGTGTTCACCTAGTCAACAAAACTCTTAGTATACCAATCCTATTTTCTATCTCATAGTCTTATCCCTACAGGCTATGGCGAGTGAATATCTAAACACTGCTTCAAAGTTGCAAGAACGTATGACTCAAACACCTCTTCATGAAGTGAGTTCCTGACTCACATGATCCTCTGGGTGAAAAAAATGTTGTCAACTCTCTCTTGGCCTTTAACTTCTTACTTCAAATCTGTGCTCCCTCCATTAATGGAAAATGTGCTGTCCTTCCCATCTAACCTGTGTCTCTCATAATCTTATAAACCTCTAACAAGTTCCCTCTCAACTTCCACTGCTTCAAGGAAAACAACCCCAGCCTATCCAATCTTTTGTCACAGCTTAGACTTTCCAGCCCAGGCAGCAACCTGGTAAATTTCCTCTATCCCCTCCCTATACAATCACATCTTTCTGATTATGTTGTGACCAGAACTGCATGCAGACTGTGGTCTAACCATTGTTTTATACATTCCACCATAACCTCCTGGCTCTTGTATTCCATGCCTCAGCTAATAAACGCAAGTATCCCATATGTATTCTTAAATACTTTACCTACCTGCCCTGCTATCTTCGCAGATCTGTGGATATGGACACCAATATCCCTCTGATCTTCAATACTTTCCAGGATCCTACCATATAATCCCTTAGAGATAGTAGGAACTGCAGATGCTGGAGAATCCGAGACAACAAGGTGCAGGGCTGGATGAACACAGCAGGCCAAGCAGCATCATAGGAGCAGAGAGGCTGACGTTTCGGGCCTAGACCCTTCATCAGAAAAGGGGGAGGGGAAAGGGGTTTTGAAATAAATAGGGAGAGAGTGGGAGGCGGATAGAAGAGGGATAGAGGAGAGGATAGGTGGAGAGGAAACAAACAGGTCGAAGAGGCGGGGATGGAGCCAGTAAAGGTGAGTGTAGGTAGGGAGTTAGGAAGGGGATAGGTCAGTCCAGGGAGGACGGACAGGTCAAGGGGGCGGGATGAGGTTGGTCGGTAGGAGATGGAGGTGCGGCTTGAGGTGGGAGGAGGGGATAGGTGGGAGGAAGAACAGGTTAGGGAGGCAGGGACGAGTTGGACTGGTTTTGGGATGCGGTGGGGGGAGGGGAGATTTTGAAACTTGTGAAATCCACATTGATACCATTGGGCTGCAGGGTTCCCAAGCGGAATATGAGTTGCTGTTCCTGCAACCTTCGGGTGGCATCGTTGTGGCACTGCAGGAGGCCCAGGATGGACATGTCGTCTGAGGAATGGGAGGGGGAGTTGAAATGGTTCGCGACTGGGAGGTGCAGTTGTTTATTGCGAACCGAGCGTAGGTGTTCTGCAAAGCGGTCCCCGAGCCTCCGCTTGGTTTCCCCGATGTAGAGGAAGCCACACCGGGTACAGCGGATGCAGTATACCACATTGGCAGATGTGCAGGTGAACATCTGCTTGATGTGGAAAGTCTTCTTGGGGCCTGGGATGGGGGTGAGGGAGGAGGTATGGGGGCAGGTGTAGCACTTCCTGCGGTTGCAGGGAAAAGTGCCGGGTGTGGTGAAGCTGGAGGGGAGTGTGGAGCGGACAAGGGAGTCACGGAGAGAGTTGTCCCTCCGGAAAGCAGATAAAGGTGGGGAGGGAAAGATGTCTTTGGTGGTGGGGTCGGATTGCAGATGGCGGAAGTGTCGGAGGATGATGCGTTGGATCCGGAGGTTGGTGGGGTGGTACGTGAGGACGAGGGGGATTCTTTTTTGGTTTTTATTGCGTGGACGGGGTGTGAGGGATGAGGTGCGGGAGATGTGGGAGACACGGTTGAGGGCGTTCTCGACCACCGAGGAGGGGAAGTTACGGTCCTTGAAAAACGAGGACAACTGAGATGTACGGGAGTGGAATGCCTCATCCTGGGAGCAGATGCGGCGGAGGCGAAGGAATTGGGAATAGGGGATAGCATTTTTGCAGGAAGGTGGGTGGGAGGAGGAGTATTCTAGGTAGCTGTGGGAGTCGGTGGGCTTGAAATGAATATCGGTTTCTAGGTGGTTGCCCGATATGGAGACAGAGAGGTCCAGGAAGGGGAGAGAGGTGTTAGAGATGGTCCAGGTAAACTTAAGGTTGGGGTGGAAGGTGTTAGTGAAGTGTATGAACTGTTCGAGCTCCTCGTGGGAGCACGAGGCGGCACCGATACAGTCATCAATGTAACGGAGGAAGAGGTGGGGTTTAGGGCCGGTGTAGGTACGGAAGAGGGATTGTTCCACGTAACCTACAAAGAGGCAGGCGTAGCTTGGGCCCATGCGGGTACCCATGGCTACCCCCTTTGTCTGTAGGAAGTGGGAGGAATTGAAAGAGAAGTTGTTGAGTGTGAGGACGAGTTCGGCTAAGCGGATGAGGGTGTCAGTGGAGGGGGACTGGTCGGGCCTGCGGGACGGGAAGAAGCGGAGGGCCTTAAGGCCATCTGCATGGGGAATGCAGGTGTAGAGGGACTGGACGTCCATGGTAAAGATGAGGTGTTGGGGACCGGGGAATTGGAAGTTCTGGAGGAGGTGGAGGGCGTGGGTGGTGTCACGGACATAGGTAGGGAGTTCCTGGACCAAGGGGGAGAAAATGGAGTCGAGATAGTTGGAGATCAGTTCGGTGGGGCAGGAGCAGGCGGAGACAATGGGTCGACCAGGGCATTCAGGTTTGTGGATTTTGGGAAGGAGATAGAAGCGGGCAGTGCGAGGCCTCTCCACCTATCCTCTCCTCTATCCCTCTTCTATCCGCCTCCCACTCTCTCCCTATTTATTTCAAAACCCCCTTCCCCTCCCCCTTTTCTGATGAAGGGTCTAGGCCCGAAACGTCAGCCTCTCTGCTCCTATGATGCTGCTTGGCCTGCTGTGTTCATCCAGCCCTGCACCTTGTTGTCTCATATAATCCCTTGCCTTGTTAGCCCTCCTTAAGTGCATGACCTCACATTATTCTGGGTTGAATACTACATGCCATTGCTTTGCCCATCTAACCAGTCCATTGTTATCTTCCTGCAGTTTTCAGTTATTCTCATCAATATTTACCACAAGACCAACATTCCTGTCGTCCACAAACTTCTTGATCATCTCTCCCTCCTTCCCCCAATGTGAGACATTGTATGTACATCACAAACATCAAGGGTCCCAGAAATGAGCCTTGTGGAACCTCACTGGAAATAGACAGGCATGGAAACATTTTTACCATTACCCTCTGTTTCCTGCCTCTCAGCCAATTTTGGGTCCAATGTGCCGCTTTGCCTTAGATATCACATACTCTTTTTTTTGTCTGCCATGGGAGACCCTATCATAAGCACCATCACTCCTGGTTACCACCTCAAAAACATCAATCAAATTCATCAGACACATCATTCCCTTAACAAATCCATGCTGATTATCCATGATTAACCAGTGTCTCTGTTTTTCTTTCTAATAACGCTCCCAACCACTGAAAGGCCAACTGGTCTGTAATTTCCTGGCTTATCCATTCATCCCTTTTTTTAAAAGTGGGACAATGTCAGCAATCCTCCAGTCATCTAGCACCTCACCTGTGGACAATGGGTGGTATGGAGCTGTCTGAACATGCCGAATACCATTCGACTTCAGGAAATATTCAAATTACCTGCTGGTAAATGACGTCCCATTGTCCATGACCAATAATTCCGGGAATCTGTGTACAGCGAACGATGCTCGCAGCTTTTCAACAGTCATCCCTGGAACCCCACCCATCTCCAAGGATGTGTTCTCAGGTCCCTACTGTACTCCCTGTATATGACTGTGCAGCAAAATTCTGAACAAACGCCATCTACAGTTTGTTGACGACACCACCATGTTAAAATGGATATCAAACAATGATGAGTCAAAATACAAAAAGGAAATAGAGGGCTTGGTGTCATGGTGCAATGATAACAATCCTTCTTTCAATGTCACCCAAATAAAAGAAGTGATCTTTGACCTCAAAAAGAAAAGAGGACATACATCTATCATCTACATTAACGGAGCT
This sequence comes from Rhincodon typus, assembly GCF_021869965.1. Taxonomy (NCBI): domain Eukaryota; kingdom Metazoa; phylum Chordata; class Chondrichthyes; order Orectolobiformes; family Rhincodontidae; genus Rhincodon; species Rhincodon typus. The sequence goes on along the minus strand of NC_063367.1, from coordinate 2,359,654 downwards.
GTGGTGGAGAGGTTCGAAGGTGTCAAGTTCCTTGGAGTGACGATAATCGACAAACTGTCCTGGACCTCCCACATAGATGCTACGGTGAAGAAGGCACAATAACGCCTCCTCTTCCTCAGGTGGCTCAGGAAATTCAGCATGTCCATAAGGACCCTCACCAACTTTTACAGATGCTCCATAGAAAGCATACTGTCCGGTGCATAATGGCCTGGTACAGCAAACTTTCTGCCCAGGACTATAAGAAGCTACAGAAGGTTGTGTGCACAGCCCAGACCATCATGGGAGCCAACTGAAGGGTTTAGGCCCGAAACGTCATCCTTCCTGCTCCTCTGATGCTGCTTGGCCTGCTGTGTTCATCCAGCCCTACACCTTGTTATCTCTGCCCATCCATTGATTCCATTTACACTTTTTGTTGCCATGGAAAGGCTGCCAACATTATCAAAGACTCCGCCCATCCTGGTAACGCTCTCCTACAACCTCTTCTGTCAGGCAGAAGATACTGAAGCTTGAATACATGTACCAACAGATTCAAAAACAGCTTCTTCCCTGCTGTTATTAGACATGCTGAATGGACTCTCTAATTTCAAATAATGTTGATCTTGCTCTGTGCACCTCCTGTACAATGTAACCTGTATGCCTCGCTCTGTCCAAGCACCCTACTATTTCTATGCCCTTGTTTGCAATGATCAACCTGTACTGCTCACAAAACAGAGCTTTTCACTGTACTTAGGTACATGTGACTACAACAAATCAAATCAAATCAAATCAAATCAAAGCTATGCATGTCCAACCACTTTAAATCGGCATTCACAATGACAAGGAACATTGAACCCATGAAAGGACCGGCATTGTTGATGTGTAACTGATGTAGGGTTTACCTGGCCATTCCCACGAATATGAGGGCACTACTGGCATTAACTTTTGTCCTTGTTGGTACTCCGGGCACTGCCCCACCAATGCAGCTATGACTGCATATAATCCTGGCCACCAGACATTACTTCTTGCCAACATCATCATTCTGGAAAACCTTGGATGATTCTGGTGGACTTCAGCCAGTATCTGGCAGCGACCTATACCCAGAACAATCAACCTTATTCTCCATAAGTAATATGCCGTCCTCCATGATGATCTACTCTCATCAGATCCAGAAAGGTTTTAATCCGGGTTGTGATGGCCCTTCTGTTCCCCCCATTACCACCAGCTGTTTTAGTTTTGCCAGAACGGGATCTTTTTGTGTCCACAGTTGGATATTGTCAGCGGTGACCGGAAGAGTGTGCCAAATGTTTAAAACCAGAACGGACTGCTCCAGGGGAGGTACGACCGGTGGAATATCTGCGAGTGGGAAGCGGCTCAAGGCATCCGCATTAACCACTTGGTTTTCTGGATGGTGTTCCAATTTGTAATTGTGCACTCTGAGAATAAAAGCCCACCACTGAATTCGACAAGAAGCTATGGATGGCACCAGCCTTGTCTTCTTTAAGTAGCCCTAGTAGGGGTTTGTGGTCCATCACTATGACAAATTTGTGGAACTTTCTCACACCAAAGGTGACTGCCAAACCTTCCTTCTCTACCTGGGCGTATTTGCATTCAGTATCAGCCAATTTCCGGGAAGCATACGCCAATGGGCATTCCTCTCTATTGGGCCACCAGTGAGTCAACACTATCCCACTACTGTACAGGAGGCATCGCATGTAAGCACTACCTCTTACTGCGGATTGTAGTAGGCCAACACCTTAGAATTACAGTAGCTGCTTTTTCACTTCCCCAAAGGCTACTTCTTGGCTATGTGACCATTTCCAAAGTGGATCCCTTTTCAATAGCAGGTGTAAGGGTGCCAAGATGGAGACCAGGTTGCGTATGAGTTTCCTGTAATAAGTAACCCAAGGAAGGACCTAAGCTCTGGTACAGACATCGGATCTGGGGCACCTTTGATCGCTGTCACTTTATCTTCTAATGGGTGTAACCCGGTTTTGTTGATTCTGTAGCCCAAGTACATCAATTTGGAGCACCTGGAACATACACGTTTCCCATCTAAGGTGTACACCTACTGGGGAGAAACATTTAAGGACTATGTCCAAGTGCACTCTATTGGTCTTCCCTGTTATTAGCACATCATCCAGATAGATGGCAACCTGGGGTAGCCCTTGTAAAATGTTCTGTATCATTCTCTGGAAAATGGCACAGGCTGATGATACCCCAAATGGCAGTCTTATATATTAGTACAAACCTTTATGGCTATTAATTGGGGCATACTTCTGGGACTTCTCACCCAGTTGCAATTGCAGGTAGGTGTGGCTCATGTAAGGCTTCATAAAGGACAGCTCCTACCTCCCACCCCCACCAGTTCTGCGTACAAGTTCTCTGTGCAAGGTATTGGGTAATTATCCAGTTTACTGTTTGTTTAAAATCCCCTCAAAGGTGAACCGAGCCGTCAGGCTTCACAATCAGTACAACCGGTGCTGCACATTCCGCAAACTACACTGGTTTGATGATTCCTTCACTTTCTAGCCTCCTATTTCATTTCTAACATAACATAGAGTCATACAGTATGGAAACACACCCTTTGGTCCAACTCATCAATGCCTATCAGTTTCCCAGATTAAACTAGTCCCACTTGCCTGCTTTTGGTCCATGTCCCTCTAAACCTTTATGTACCTGTCCAAATATCTTTCAAATGTTGTAACTGTGCCTGCATCCAGCAATTCCTCTGGTACTACATTCCACATATGAACCATTCCCTGTGTAAAAATGTTGGCCCTCAGGCCCCATTTAAATCCTTCTCCTCTCACCTTAAAGCTAGTTTTGAACTCCCCTATCCTAGGGAAAAGACTTTTGGTATTAATCTCTATAAGGTCACTCCTCAACCTCCTGTGCTCCCATGAGAAAAGTCCTACTGTATGTAGTAGTGTATTTTTATTATATAGTTCAGTGTATTGTTATTGGTACTGATTTGATGGGCTGAAGGGTGTTTTCATTATTGTATGATTCTATGGCTGTATATAGAGGTGGGTGAGGTCTTCTGCAAACTTAAGCGTTGGAGTCCACAGCAAAATTTGTTAAAGACTGGTTCTGCAATCAGTGATACAGCTGCACTTGTATGACCTCCTTGGGAACTGGGAGACTTAACCAGACATTTTTTATTAATTGGTTCTGATTTGGATGTTGCTAAGCAATTTGACTATTCCAACCCACATGTAGGTGGACTTTCCGGGCTGTGCACCCTCCTGGATACTGGCCTATGAATTCTCTTACTCAAGTCAGGCCTTGTACAACTCCTTTACTGTCTCAAGTCCACATACCAGCAACAACTACAATGGCTTGATGGCCTGGATCCTGAAGAACTTTTCAGCCATTTGGCCGAGCTCACCTTTGTTGTAGGGTTTTGCTGAAGGCTGACTTATGGTCCTCTCTGCTCAGGGTATGCCCTATGTGAGGCTCTGCGATTGCCTACACTCAGGTGGTGTTTCCCAGCTCAGTTGGATAGTGAGGGAATCTAATCCTATCCATAGACTGAGGAGACCTATTAGATCTCCTTTTTAGATATGTCAGCCAGGGCTCCCTGATTGGCCCAGGTTAACAAACCCAAACAAGGATCTCATTGTCAATGAGATCTACCTTTCCCTTGTTCCAATCACTACACTATCTCAAAACTACTTCCTTACTGACGCATCATCGATAGATCCATTTCTGAATATTAGGTCCAGACGTGCCCCTTCCCTTGTGGGGCATTTTACGTACTGGCTAAATCATTCTTGCAAGCTGTTTGTTTGTACTTGTTCTGTTTTTTACTTCTATCGATTTGACCTCACTTGATCTGAGAACAAAAAATGCTAGAAATCACAGCGGGTCAGGCAGCATCCATGGAGAGAGAGCAAGCTAACTTTTTGAGTCTAAATGACTCTTCATCAGAGCTGACATGAAGTGTGGAGGGTACAGCATTTATGAAATAGTTGCAGGGGCGGAGTGTGGAGTCCTGGTGGAGAAAGGATGTTGATAGTTCAGATTAAGTGATCGGAATGTGAGAATGGCAGAACAAGAGTGTGTCTAACTCATTTGATGATCCTTCCAAGATATCATTCCTCCTCCTCTGATACAGTTAAGAGGAAATGCTCATTTAGACTGATTACAATCCACCGAACTTCAGTGAAATGTTTAAAGCTCAGAATGCAAGAATAATTAGATGGCATCTTTTGTTGCAGCCATTTAATGTAAAGATCATTCACAATGCTGGAAAAGAAAGTGTAAAATCCAAATAAGTTAAAGATTTAAGAAATGCTAAAATCGTATCAGGTTCTTTAAGGGGAAGGGAAATGTATAGGTGTAAGTCTTATTTTTATTGTTTGTGTTTCAGTTATTATGTCATGAAATGCATTGTTAAAATGGCAGTTTTTTAAAGGTTGGAATCATGTTAAAACCATGTATTTTTGATTTTCTGTTTTATTTTCAATGATGGACTAGAATGGCAAGGAACTGTTTGCAAAACTAAGGATTGCTGAAGGATTTTTGCAGCTTTTAAAAGCAAGTGTTCTGACACTCATTCTAAGCACTGTTTACACAGCTACTTGTTCAAGGAGTAGTTTAAGTGTTCTTTGCTGACGAGCTGGAGCTGGGGTGTGTATTGGGAATGGAGATTCAGCTGGCAACAAGTAGCTGATTGGTCTATGGACTAGCAGCATTCCCTCTAATTTTGTCTGTTCTATGCATCTTCACAGTCACATGGCAGTGACTTTTGGAATTGGAAATCAATGTCATGATTGACATTAGCACAGCAATCACTGTGCACCGAAACTCAACATGCAACTTCAAGGGGCTGTTAATGACCAATATTAATGACAGACCTTTTGCCTGTTAATAATTATTTCATTATTTCACAGATAGCTGAACAGCTTGGGCCTGTGAACAGCATAAGGAAAAGCCATCAGACCTCCACCAGCTCAGGAGCTCTCTTTGTTCTCTGCAATAAAAGCAACTATAAGCCTAAAGAAAACCAATTTATCTCTCCTTCAACAGTTGCCGTAAGCTGTGACTTCTAATTAAATGAATCAGAGACCTTCTGTAAATGCGCCTCCTGCAAACTAGTGAAAGCATCCAGAGAAGGAAGACTGAGGAACAGCATTCTGATTAGCACACGAACCATCTCAGCACATCCTGTGAACAGAGACCACTGAAATGCTCTTTATTTTCCCTGTCAGTGTCTCTATGTAAGGGAGAATTTATAGAGGGTTTGGTTTCAAACTAATAGAGTTAAAGGCCAACAATTCATAATTGTTCACCTGGATGTATAGTCTATTTACTTGTAATAAATAGTAAATCTTCTTAAGTATCAGCACCTGGTCTTTCTGTCTAACAACTGGGATCTGGAAGTTTGGGAATTTTGTGTGATTCTATAATACCTTTAAGCTTCATGTCGACTCCTGGAATAGCAGGACTTGGATTCCAATGCACTCCCCAAATGAGGAGCAATTTAGCTGCAAACTCTCTCAGTTGATCACTTCATCAATGATTTTGAACAATTTTCTATCTTATTATTGCTATCATTTTGTATTTCAGAGAAGTGTTAGCAAAAGTCAAAGCCATTTTGAAATTTGAGCCCAGATTATATACTTCACGACAACTTTCCTGTTTTTATGCTCAGAACCTTACATATTCATTTTTAAAGATACACAATCCCGCAAAGAACTTCCACTTGCTATGACCCCAGCTGATGGTAGTATTAGTCAAATCGGAACCCAGGTTGAAAACTGGTTTGATAAACCATAGCAGGTCAGTCACTGAACATGAGACTGCCAATGTATTTTCAATAAGCAAAGTATATTGCATGCAAAATGAATATAACGCAATCTCCATGGTGCACAGACCAAGAATTCTTTAAAACTCTTATCACAAACGTCAGAAAATACCCTCAAGAACAACCTCACAGATGCTCAAACTTCAATAAAAGGTTACCCTCTCTCAATTTGAAAGTTCCTTGTACAATTTGCATGGCTTTTACTAGTTTCTTTTCAGCAAATTTCTGCAATAAAGTGATATTTATTTAGTTAATATTTCATCTAGAGACCCTTAAATACAATGCTAATGTGCTTCATTTAATTTTTGACAGGATTCCTTAAGCCTCTCTTCTACACTCTTCTGTTTCTTTTCTCTTCCTGATGTTAACTACTCAGGACTTGTATTGACCACTGTTTCAGGCATTTTATTCCTAAATGGCCTGATTCTCTCTGAAAGAAGCCTATATAATTTGCCTGAGCTTCTAAATAGTTCTGCCTTTCTCCATGTGACATAAAACAGTAGAATACAGGATCAGGCCATTCGGCCCACAATGTTATGCCGAAAATGATGCCAAATTAACTAATCTCTTCTGCCTGCCCTTGGTCCATATTCCTCCATTCCTTGCACATTCATGCTTATCTAAAAGTCACTTAAATGCCGCTATCATATCTGACTCCACCAACATCCCTGGTGGCACATTCCAGACACCTACCACACATTGTATAAAAAACTGCCCCTCACATCTCCTTTGAATTTCTCCTCCCACCCCGCCTCACCTAGTATTAGAGATTTTAATATCCTCTGAGCAAGAGGATTCTGACTCTCAACCCTATCTGTGCATCTCTGTAATGATTGGAACCAGCTGGATCTTGTTGACTATGAGATCCTTGATTGGGGCTGTTAACCTGGACCAATCAGGAAGTCCCTGGCTGACCAATATAAACAGGAGATTCAGAATCACCTGTCCAGGGGACTGACTCCGAACTGATTGGCTACACATAGTGTACTGTGCACAACTAAATAAAGAGTGACTTGGTGATAGAATACCAGCCTCTGGGCAGTTACTTCAATGTCATAAATTTATAGACTTCTATCAAGTCTCCCCTCAGCCTTCGTGCTCCAGAGAAAGCAACTTGAGTTTTACTAGCCTCTCCTTATAGTTCGTACCCTCTAATCCAGGCAGCATCCTGGTAAAACTCTTCTGCACCCTCTCCAAAGCCTTGACACCCTTCCTGTAATGTGACGAGCAGAATTGAACGCAGTACTCTGACTGCAGCCTAACCAAAGTCTTATAAAGCTGCAACATGACATCCTGACTCTTGTACTCAATTCCCTGACCAATAAAGGCAAGCATGCCATACGCCTTCTGTACCACTTTATCTACATTCAGGGAGCTATGGACTTAAACACCAAGATTCCTCTGTACATGAATGCTGTTCAGGGTCCTACCATTAACTGTATACTTTTGCTTAATATTTGATCTCCCAAAGTGCAACATCTCACACTTTCCCAGAATAAACTCCATTCTGCCATTTCTCTGCCCATAGGACACCATGTTGCTAGGTGGCAGCCCTTTTTGTTTTTCTATTCTCCTATGTTTCTAATGCAATGAACTGTTCATCTCAACCTGTAGCCCAAGGCTCAAACGTGAGGTAGTTAATATTTGCGATTGAGGGCTGGTAGCATATGGACAAATCAATTGAGGACCGGACACAAAAATGTCCTAATTTAAATTTTAAGAGAGAAAACTGAAATGTTCAACTCAGCTACATTGTGGTAGTTAAGGCTGCTTTGCCTTATTGAACCTTTCTACGTTTGCTAGCAATGAAGATGTTGCTACTCACAACTATTGTTTCGAATTCTCATCTGTTAATCTGGAATGCAGAAGGTTCTTTGCCAGAAAAAGATTTGAAAAGAGCCGCTCACAGCAGTATTTCATTCTGCATAGCAATACGGTTCTCAGCATTTGCCTTCACAAGATTGGAAAGTCGCTGGCATCTACATGAATTCTGTAAAATTCCAGCAGAGGCAGGTCACTGTATTTGGGCTTCAGTTCGCTGTTGCAGTTCTCCAGTTTTCAAATACATTAACAGCTTCAATATTGAACACTGTGGCAAAAATATATTATTCCTGTTCTTTCATTTTAAGATCTTGAAAGTTGTTTACAACATTTCTGAAATCCATTTCTTCTTAAGTAAACTTGCACAATGCCCTATTATACTTCTGCATGCTTTTGACCCTGAAAGGGAGGAAAAAGCACTTTGTTGCTCTTTCCATTTGCATTTCAACTTTGTTTCAAATGATTTCACTTTTGAAAAAAGAGAAGTAAGAATTTGGTTAGCCCCTTTCGCTGTGACATTGAGCATTAGAATAGCTCCCTCCTTCCTCTGCCAATGTCCCATGAATTCGAACCTGTTTCTCCCATGCCCATTTTTGGGCCACACTTTTACCTCTTTAATCTCATTGATGCTACGCCAATTATCTTGTGGCTCAGGTAGCAATCTGGAGATCATTATGTTTTTGGTTGTGCTTTTTAACTTACCCCCAACCCATCCCTGAGCTACTCATATTCCCACAGCAGAACCACTTTCTTCATTCTACCTGTATCATTGGTACATATGTGGACCACGACTACTGATCTTTTCCCTCCCCCTCCAAGTTCCTCTGCAGCGCAGATAAGAGCTCGTGAACCTGGGCATCAGGCAGGCAACACAGCCTTTAAGACTCTTGATCCTGGCCACAGAGAACAGTGTCTATTCCCCTAATTATACTATCCCCAATTACAACTACATTTCTCTTTTGTTCCCCTCTTTAATGGCTTCCTGTACCACAGTGCTGTGGTCAGTTTGCTCATCCTCCCTATAGCTCATATTCTCATCCACACAGGGAGCAAGAATCTCAAACCTGTTAGACAAGCTTAAGGGCTGAGGCTCCTTCAGCACTATCTCCTGGATCCTTCTACCTGCCTTGCTGGTAGTAAACTCTCCTATCCATGACCATTGAATGAATTTGAGGTAGTTAATCTAGTCTTGCAAGGCAAGCTCGTACTCTGAAATAATGTAAGTCTCTCTGGAACCAGTAAAGCTGTGGTCACAATAATGCACTCCTTTACAAACTCTCCCTCAGGGTGAGGCCTAAGTTTTTTATAATGAGATCATTCACCACATAACTGGCTTGAATAACACTGTTTACCTACTTCCTCAGCCTTGTGAAATTTGTTGCTGTGCATCCAAATTATTTTTCTAGTGATGTGATTTCATTTATACTGTACTGTCATTTCCTTACAGAAACATTTTCTTCACAATTCAGGCACACAAGCTTGCATTCCACCTCAACAAAAAAGGTTGTTTGTCTATTTTTAATTAAAAACACAACACTCTACATTCACTTCTCTTCTTTTGTTTGCAGTCGTCATTTTTGTGGTCATGTTGTGGTGGGCCTTCTGAAACAGACCTCTGCTGGTATTTCTCTGCTTGTGACTTCTGTGCCCTCTGGTTGCCCTCCTACAAAGACCTCAGCTATTGCTCTTTTGGGGGTAGATTCTGGGCTTTCAGTTGAGCTTTTGTGCTATTTCTTTACCCATGGCAGCTGTGGTCTTGAGCAGTTCCTCTTCACCCCACCCCTGCCATCTGCAACGCTGCATTAAAGTTAAATCTACTTTGTGACAACCACTTGCCAAGGATCTAGCAACAAGCCAGAAGTATCCCCTTGTAAAAATTCAAATATCAGCAAACTTTAAATGCTCCGGAACGACTCACAGGACAAACTAAAAAAGAATTAAGTCTTTCATTTCCTAACACACTGTATAAAAATACAAATCAAATCTATCTGTGGTTCTGAAGAAGGGTCCTGACCCGAAACGTCAGCTTTCCTGTTCCTCTGATGCTGCCTGGTCTGCTGTGTTCATCCAGCTCTACAACTTGTTATCTCAGATTCTCCAGCATCTGCAGTTCCTACTATCTCTGTCTATGGTTCTGTCCATTTAGGAACCCAAGTTTTCAAATATAATAACGTACATTGAACATACATCAGACATGCCATCAAAGTCTTTACCTGAGTCCTGTACAATAGTCCTCAACTGTGACAATGCTCTCCAGTAAGTTCATGAACACAATAATCATCAATTCTGGCTTGGTTGCATGTTATTCTTGCCTGGATACCTCAACACATGTCGATCGTAGCCCTATACAAACCACTAATGTTTGTGCAGTGCCAGTACCAGGTAGCTGTGAACATCAGATCAAATGAGTGGACATGTTCAGCAAAGTTGTGCTATAGCAGCACCCACTTCTTTGTCAGAAGTCACACGGCACCAGGCTAGAGTCCAACAGTTCTGAGGAAGGGTCACCAGACCTGATAGGTTAACTCTGATTTCTGTTCACAGATGCTGCCAGGCCTGCAGAACTTTTTCAGCAATTTCTGTTTTTGTACAGTCCAACAGGTTTACTTGAAATCACAAGCTTTCAGAGCGCTGCTCCTTCATCAGGTAATGGGATAGCAGGATTGACGCATGAAGTGAGAGTGAAACGGTCATGGTCATATTCTCTGGAGTTTAGAAAAATGGGGAGGGGTGGAATTTCATAGAAATCTATAAAATTCTAAAGGGATTAGACAAGGTAGATGCAGGAAGAATGTTCCTGATGACTGGAGAGTCCAAAATCAGGGGCCACAGTTTTAAATTATGGAGGAGACTGAGATAAGGAAATATTACTTCACCCAGAGAGTGGTGAGCCTGTGCAAATTCTCTGCCATAGAAAGCAGTTTGTGCCAAAACGTTGAATGTTTTCAAGAAGGAGTTAGATATAGTTCTTTGGCCTAAAGGGATCAAACAGTATGGGGAGAAAGGATGATCAGCTAAGGTCATATTGAATGATGCACCAGGCCCAAAAGGCAAAATGGCCTACTTCTTCTCAAATTTTCTATGTCTCTATGCACCATTCTATCATGTGCCACCTTGCCCTTCAGTCATTTGGAGCGATCTGCCAGCATAGCCATGTGGGTAGTGAGAGGTGGGTGTGAGGCTGGTAGCTTGGTAGTTGTGTGAGGGTGAGGTGATGTTAGCCATCAGACTGAATGCCAGGGGATGCCGCTAGTCATGCAATGGATGTGGTGCATTGAGCAGTGATGTGGTGAGTTTGAAGATATCAAAGGTAGGTGGAAGGACAGGTAATGTTGAGGAAGCAGTGAGGTTTCAGAAGGACTTGGGCAGGCTAGGAAAGTGGGCAAAGAAGTGGCAGATGGAATAGAGTGTGGGAAAGTGTGAGGTCATGCACTTTGGTTGGAAGAATAGAGGCATAGACTATTTTCTAAATGGAGAAAGGCTTCAGAAATCTGAAGCACAAAGGGATTTAGGAGAAATGGTTCAGGATTCTCTTAAAGTTAACATGCAAGTTCACTTGGCAGTTAGAAAGTCAAATGTAATGTTAGCATTCATTTCGAGAAGGCTAGAATACAAGAGCACAGATGTACTGCTAATCTTATGGGAAGCCATGGTTGGACTGCATTTGGAATATTGTGAGAGGGATTTGGGCCCCAAGAGCAGCACGGTGGCTCAGTGGGTTAGCACTGCTGCCTCACAGCGCCAGGGTCCTGTTTTCGATTCCTTGGGCGACTGTCTGTGCGGAGTTTGCACATTCTCCCCATGTTTGCATGGGTTTCCTCCAGGTGCTCTGGTTTCCTCCTACAGCACAAAGATGTGTAAGTTAGATAGATTGGCCATATTACATTGTCCATAGTGTCCAGGGATATGCAGGCCAGATGGATTAGCCTTGGGAAATGCAGGGTTATAGGGGGTTGGGTCTGGATGGGGTGCTTTTGAATGGTTGGGTATGCACTTGATGGGCTGAATGGCCTGCTTCCACACAGTAGGGATTCTATATGTTAAGAAGGATGTAACGCCTTTGGAGGGGGTCTAGAGGAAATTTACAAGAATGATGAACATCTTGTTATTTGAGGAGCAGTTGAGGACTTTGGGTGTGTATTAATGGAGTTTAGAAGGATGAGGGGGGTTCTGATTGAAATTTACAGAATACTGAGGGGTCTTGATAGAGTGGACGTGGAGAAAATGTTTCTGCTAGTGGAGATTAAGACTCAAGAGCACAGCCTCAGAGTCAAGGGAAGACCTTTTAAAACTGAGATGAGGAGGAATGTTTTTCAGCCAGCGGGTGATGAATCTTTGGAATTCAATGACACAGAAGCATGCAGTCAAGTCACTGAGTGTATTGAAGACAGAGATAGATAGGTTCTTGACTGGTAAGGTGATCTAAGGTTACAGGGAGAAGGCAGTAGAATGGGATCAAATGACGGAGCAGACTCCATATGCTCTGGTGTTCATTTCTCAAACGTTTCCACAATCTTAATACCTTCCATTTCAGACACAGCATGCCTTTAAAAGGGACAAGAAGAGCTGAAGTTACAGCTTCATGTTAAACCATGCAGATATGGTGGGTAGGTCAAATGTATGTCTTACTATCTCAAATTAAATGACTTGAGTATACTATGAGCAATAGTCTCCATGCTGAAAAGTAGGGGCAATGCTGTTTCATGCCCAGCATATCTAATTGTGTTAACAACTTTCCAATTATACAGGTTACTTTACACTGAGACTGCACATGAGCATGGAGGAATGGACTATAGTGATTGTATGTTTGCAGTCAGCATGTGTGTATGTGAGTGAGTTTCTCGTGATAGATTGAAACTGTTTCTTAGCTACTTCTCAGACACCTTCCAAACCTGTGATACCTGCCACCTAAAAGGACAAGAGCAGCAGATGCATGGGAATATAACGATCTAGAAGTTCCCTTCCAAGCCACACAACATCCTGAATTGGAACTATATCACTGCTCCTTCACTGTCGCTGGGTTATAATCCCGGAACTCCCTTCCTAACTGTGCTGTGGGTGTGTTTACACCCGAAGGACTGCAAGAGTTCAAGAAGGCAGCTCAACACCACTTTCTGAAGGGAAACTCAGAATGGGCAATAAAAGCTGACCTAACTTACAATGCCCACATCCTGTGAATCAATAAAAACAACTTCCTTCAAGATTCCTTTCTAGAATGAAGTTTCTTAAAGGTATTTGGTTGTGAAGCATCCTGTGGCTAGCTATGTAATTTGGAAATTTTAAAATTTTTTGACTAAAACAGCTCTGCGTCTTGCTCGCTAATAAATCTGTCCAGTGTACTTAAGCAAAATGATATGTTAACTACTGGTTTCTCAACTTTCGAAAATCTGGGCAATCGAACCAAGAAAAACACCCAAGTAAACATACCCTCACACAAATTCAAGTATAATCAGAACAGCAGGCGCTGCAATATATTTTAGCCAAAAACGAGCCACAAATCTAGCATTAGACATAAACTTTTCTGCTCTGTATATTTCAGAAAAGTAACACTATATCGAGAGCTTTGAACTTTGTCACCTAGCTTAACCTTTTCTTTTCTTCTAAGACTTTTCCCATGCTTTTTATTTTCTTTGGCTACGAAGCCCTTTTTTGGTTCCCATTTAATATTTTTTCTTGTCTATAAGAACTATTGCCAATAGAAGGGACAAACGCCAAAACAGTTTAAGAAATGTTTTTAGGCCTCAAGTGCTGTTGTAATTAAAACAATGAAAACCTGTATAAAAACAGCTGAACCAACAGAAAACAATGGCAGATCTCTCAGATTTAGCACACTGTGATGGACACTTTGGGCAATAGAGTGCTTTAAGTTAAATCATTGATATAATTTGGGCTGCAGGATATTTCAATATTTCTCGTCAAGTTATTAAGATGTTTTACTAATTTTGAGAAGTGTACCTGCAAGATGTTCTTCATTGAGGTTTATTTTCATTATCTTCTAAAGTGTATCACTGTATCAACAAAACTGTAATTTTATCCAGAATATGAATACTGTAGTACACTAGCAGATGTGTATATGCTACAGGGAGTAGTTTGTCTAAAGATCTGACAGTATGGCATTTATATTCTGCAGGGGTATGTATGACCATGTCCAAAGAACTCAGCCAATACAAATATGGCCAGATCAGAGCAACATGCTAGAAAGAGACTTTCTGTGACTGTGTAAGGGAATGATAGAAAACACAAGATGCTGAAGTCTTGCTGTAGTAAGGGATGTGTAAGGATTAATTTTTGAAAAGGCATTTGATCATTTCTTTTGCCCTAATGGTTTTTAGAACCATTAAACCAGTTCAAATGGTTTAAACTGCCCTGTATATATTCACATATATCTATTTATATGTGAATTAGAATTTTTAATATAAATTTGGAAGTTGCTGGACTGGGTTGTATCAGGCATTGTTTCTGTTATTGCCACCTTACATTATCTCTGCCATTTCTGTTTGATATTATAACAACAGAGGCTAATTCTACAAAGCCACTGAACATGAAGGGAAATGGATCCACTGAAATCTCAAAGCTGCTAGGAGGGAGGCTCACAGAGGGAAGTTGCGAGAAGGAAACTTGGTGTTATGATAGTGCAGATATTTTTCAAATTAACTTGTTCAGGACTGTTATCACACATCCCTTGAGCAGGTGGGACTTGAACTCAGGCCTTCTGTCCTAAATGGTAAGAACACTACCACTACAGCACAAAAGCCTTCCATGTGAAACTGTGAGCTTATCACTAACATGCTCTCATTTAATACTTTAATAAGTATGGAACCACTGAATTTAGCTTATATTGTTGATTTATAAGCAAACCTTTGGTACTTTCTGCACCATTTTCTGCTTTGGCCTGTCACTAGTTTTAATGGTTTAAATGTCCTATCTATAACATGGAACAGAATCATACATGGATAGTTTAGGATAAGGTTGAAGTTTGTTTGAAATTTGACATTGAAAATAGAGAAATAATATATTCTTTATATTTTATTTCTGAACATAAATTGGATTGTATTCTAAAGATTAAGAAATCAACATTGTTGAAACTATACGCTTAATTTTATGACCCTGAACCTCTTGTAGAGAAATTCCATTCTCAGAAATAAAGTTACACATTGTATTTATCAAGCCAAATTTTCTTAATTTCTTATACACCTTTTAAACTTTGTGGCTGAAAAATAATTGCATTTGTTTGCTGGATACGGTCCCCCGCTTGCAGTCCCTGCAGCCTTCTGGACTTGATATTGAATTCAACGACTTTAGGGCTTGAGCTCTGCCATTTACTTATCCCAACCCCCACACACCCAGGCCTTGTTATCACATGGTATGCTATTACATACAACCTGTTGTTAGCCACTAACAGTCCCCATTAATAGCTATTCACTTTCCTTACCAGATCATTATCCACTCCTTTGTCTGTCCAACTGTTCTTCTTTCTCCAAGGAAAAGATTCTGACCATCAACCCTATCTATGCATCTCATAATTTTATAGACTTCTATCAAGTCTCCCCTCCCCCTCCACTGCTCCAAGGAAAACAACCTGAGTTTTTCTAGCCTGTCCTTGAGGCTCATACCCTCTAATCCAGGCAGCATCCTGGCAAACCTCTTCTGGACCCTCCCCAAAGCCTTCACATCCTTTCTGTAACATGGCAAACAGAATTGAACACAATACTTTAAGTGTGGCCTAACCAAAGTCTTATAAAGCTGCAACATGACATCCTGACATTTGTACTCAAATCCCCAACCAATAAAGGCAAGCATGCCATATGCCTTCTTTACCACTCTATCTGCTTGCATGGCTACTTTCAGGGAGCTATGGACTTGAACGCCAAGATCTCTGTACATGAATGCTGTTCAGGGTGCCATTAACTGTACATTTTTCCTTAACATTTGATCTCCCAAAGTGCAACACCTCACTGGTATCCGGATTAAACTCCATCTGTCATTTCTCCGCTCATATCTGTAACTGATCTATTTCAAGGAAGAGATTTGGTGAGATAATTAATTGTCTTATTCAAACTCAAAGACTAATGGTGACAAAATTGTGCTTGCTTGTCAATGATGCTACAGTTGCACTACAAGTGATTTATATTACACTACAACCAGGCTCAGTAGCCTAATAGTTAAAATTAGAAATCCAGATGTCTGTGTGTGCAAATAATAGTTGAGCAATTTTGTACTTTGTGGGTTACTGGATTGTTGTCAAAACTCCAAATGGTTTTGCCTTGTCATTTAAAGAAAATCTGCTTCCTTTACCTGGTCTTGTCATGCCTAAATCTGACTGCAGTTGCCTGTACCTTGATTGTCAGTGACCTTGGCAAAACTAGAAGCTGGCAACAAATATTGCCCTGGCAGCATCCCCAACATTCCAAGATGAAAGCAAAGAAGCATGTTAAAAGAAAGAGAGGGACCATTTAGGCACTTGTACTCCATTAAATATCATACCATGAATATGGCTTTGAATTTTAGTAGAAGCCTGTTTGTACTATAAACTTTCTTAAAAGACTGAATGGTGTTGAGTTTGAGCTTACAAGTATATTGTGGCAGGTATTTTGGGCAAACACTGCATGATTTCATTGAGAAAATATAACTCCTTAATTGCAAATCCTACTTGTAATGTAAGCTGATATGAACTAGAAGTGCTATGGATTCTGCCTGTCAGAAACAGAAATGATCAAGCAAAAGCTGTCATTTTTCTTAATTTTCCCCCATTCTAAAATTGGTATTTAGGCAGATTGTTTCTCATATGGATTTCTCAGAAATCCTTTCTGCCAATTCATCTGAAAGGCAGTAATGTTTCGTTCACAGATGGTACATTACAAAAGACAAACAAAAGTGAAAAAGCTTACAAAGGGGTTTTTTTTGAAGGGTGGGGGGAAATGAGTCATTTTATAAACATATGTGGAGGGGAAAAGAAAGAAACAGGGTGTATTATAGTTACGGAGAAATGGAGTAGGAGGAGGAGAGACAGGAAATCACCATGTTCTGCAAAACAGGGGGAAACATTATGCATTGGAGGCAGGTGGTTAGGAATGAAGCACATTGGTAAACACTGAGAGGGAAATGGCAGGAATACTTTTAAGAGAAGAAACAATTACACATGGCAAGCTGAAGACAAAGATAAGGCTATTACACATTGCAAGCAAGAACCTTTACAAATTCCAGGCAGAAGTGCATAATAACCTGATGATAAGTCTACAAAGAATTGATTACATTTTAAAATAATTTAAGCAGAATTTATCAAAATCTTTGTGGTTAAAATTAAACATTCCATAAATGCCAGTTGTTTCAACTAAATACTCCTTATCATTGTGCAGCTACTTTACAATCCATTACCATGGTAAATTGAAAGTTTAGTTATGAGTTGTGATTGTAACGAGGTCAGCCAGGTGGACCTCATAGAGTATGAGTTCCCTGATTGGGAATATTAATCTGGTTCAATTAAGGAGCCCTGGCTGACAGATATAATCAGGAATGTCAGAAGTTCTGTTCACTCTGAGAGCCAGCTCTGAGGAAGCTGGACCAGTGTCAGGTACTGTGTGTGTGTGAATAATGAGTGACTTGGTGACAGGATACTGGCCTCTGTCGAGTTATTTCACTGAAAGTGAGAGAAAAGAAATACACTCCTGAAGATATTCGCTCGCAACAGTCGTCTTTGTGTTGGGGTGAGCATTTCTGGCATCATGTCGTTATTTGAGAAGCTTGACTCATTCAATCCTGCCGTTGAAGACTGGGCCCAGTATGTGGAAAGAATGTGTTACTTTCTTCCAGGAAAATGACATTGGGGCAGATGAAAAGCAACATTTAATTCTGCTGACAGCTTGTGGACCCATAGCTTTTTCAGTAATTTGGAGCCTCACATTTCCTGAGGCACCAGATACTGAAATATTTCAAGAGATGATATTAGTTTTACTCAACAGTTTGAGAACTAGTGGAATCCGTATCAAGATTTTTGACAAGGTTAAAATGACTGGCAGAGACATGTGAATTTGATTTAACTCTTAACGAGATGCTGAGAGACCATTTGGAATGTGGGATTAATAATGTAACCATGCAAAAGTGTCTACTGGCTGAAGCCCAATAGGACTTCAAACCGGCCCTATAACTGGCTCTGTCATTAGAGAATGTGGCAAGTGGAGCATGTGAGATACAGGGTATGCTGATGGAAGTGGACAACCTCACCAGGCCAACAGAGCTTGAGGGACACCACTTGAATAAAAGCAATTGTATAGCCTCACTCAGGACATAACCTGAACAGAAGGACTCTTGGTCAGCCCACATCAAAACCCCAAAACAAAGCCAAGCCTCAGCCAAACGGTTAAAATTTTCTTCAGGATCCAGGCCAGCGAGCCCTATTGTAGTTGCTGCCAGTATGTGGACTCAAGACAGCAAAAGGGCCCCACCATACCTAAACTGGGTAAGAGAAGCCATAACGCAGTGTCCAGAAAAATGTACACCCTGGAAAACCCACCTACATCTGGTTTGGAACAGTTAAATTGCTTAGCAACATCCAAATCAGAACCAATCAAAATAAACATCTGGTTAAATGGTCACCCGGTTCTAATGGAGGTTGATACCAGCGCGATTGTAACACTGTAAAAACCAGTCTTTAACAAAATTCGCTCTGGACTTCAACCCTTAAGTTTAGTAAGACCTCGGCTAAACTGAGAACTTATACTGGGGAACCTTTACAGATTAAGGATACAATTTCGGTTCTGGTCATGTATGAGAAGCAGTTTGTTCAGTTAATAGTGATTGTAGTAAAAGGCTCGGGTCCAACCCTGATGAGGTGAAATTGATTGAGAAAGATTTACCTAGATTGGCTCAACATTTTTCAATTACAAAATGGCTGCCTGAGTGAAGTCCTAATTAAATATCTGGAGGTTTTTCAGGAAGGTCTAGGGACTATCCAACGAGCTAAGGCCACCCTGCATGTTGACTAAGAAACAATTCCATGATTTTCCAAGGCTTGCCCAGGGCTATTTGCCTTATGTGCAAAACTGGAGGCAGAAATCAGAAGGCTGGAAAGCGAATGAATCATCAAACCAGTACAGTTTTTGGAATGGACAGCACTGGCTGTACTGATTGTGAAACCTGATGGGTCAGTTCGCCTTTGTGGGTATTTTAAATAAATGGTAAACCGCTTCTCACAGCTGGATAACCCAATCCTTTACATGGAGGACTTATACACAAAACTGGTGGTGGGGTTGGGAGGCTGTCCTTCACAAGCTGGACATGAGCCATGCATACCTGCAATTGTGGTTAGATGAGGATTCCCAGAAGTATGCTACAATTAATACCCAAAAGGGTTTGTACCAATTTAAGATACTTCCATTTGGGGTATCATCAGCCTGTGCCATTTTTCAGCAGAAGACGGAGAACATTTTATAAGATCTACCACAGATCACCATTTATCAGGATGGTGTGATAATAACAAGGAAGACCAATAAAGAGCACTTAGACAACTTGGACATAGTCTTTAGATGTTTCTCCAAGGTGAGCGTATGCCTTAGAAGAGAAAAATGTGTGTTCCAGGCATCCCAAGTAAATTACTTGGGCTACAGAGTTGACAAGGCTGGCTTACATCCATTGGATAAGAAAGAGAGGGTGATCAAAGGTGCCCCGGCTCTCACGTCTGTACTGGAGCTTAGGTCTTTCACTGGATTGGTGAATTATTATGGAAAGTTCATATATAACCTGGCCTCCATCCTGACACCCTTACATCTGCTATTAAAAAAGGGTCAGCCTTGGAAATAGCTGCATAGCCAAGATGTAGCCTTTAGGGAAGTCAAGAAGCAGCTATCATCGCCCAAGGAGTTAGCACATTATGATTCCAAGCGAGATCTGGTGTTGACATGTGATGCCTCCCCATTTGGCAATGGTGTAGCGTTGGCTTACAGATGGAGAGGAGCCCATTTGCTTCCTGGACTTTGGCTGATGCAAAGCGCGAATAAGCCCAGATAGAGAAGGAAGGTTTGGTGGTCATCTTTCGTGTAAGAAAGTTCCACCAATACTTTCACAAATGTAAATTGTAATAGTAGCAGACCACAAACTCCTTCAAGGGCTACTCAAAGAGGACAAGGCTGTGCCACCCACAGCTTCAGGTCTAACTCAGCAGTGGGCTCTCATTCTAAATGCGTACAATTACAAGTTGGAACACTGTCTAGAAGACAAAGTAGCAAATGTGGATGCATTGAGCTGCCTCCTCCTGGCAGATCCACCACCAGTGGTGCCACCACTGGAAAAGTTTTAAACTTTCTGGACACCCTTATGGTCAGCACTGACAATATCAGACATATACAGCTGGTGGTGATATAGGAAACAATAGGGCCATCACAACCAGAATTGAAACCTTTACAGATCTGGCGAGACCAGATCACCATAGAGGACGGCATTATTTTATGGGAAGCGAGAGTGATTGTCCTGAGCAAAGGTCGCTGCCAGATACTGGCTAAACTCAATCAGGGTCATCTGGGGTGTCCAAAATGAAGATGTTGGCGAGCAGTCTGGTGACCAGGACTGGATGCAGATATATCCACATTGGTGGGGCAGTGCCCAGAGTGCCAACAAGGACGAAAACTATTTCCAGCAGCTCTCCCACATTCATGGGAATGGCTGGGTAAACCTTGGACTTGGTTACATGTTGACTATGCAGGTCCTTTCATGGGGCTCAATGTTCTTAGTCATTGTGGATGCACACTTAAAGTGGTTGGACAAGCATGAGACTCATTTGTCAAACACAGTGATGATGATGGAAAAGCTGTGAGCAGCTTTTGCAGTGCACAGGCTCCCAGAGGTGTTGGTCACAGCTAACAGGCCATTATTTAGCAGCAGGGAATTTGAGTATTTCCTAAAGTTGAATGGTATTTTGCACATAAGGACTGCTCCATACCATCAGCTCTCCAATGATCTGGCAGAAAGAGCAGTCCAAACTTTGAAGGCAGGCTTAAAGAAACAGCCTACAGCTTCACTCAATACCAAACTGTCCCAGTTCCTATTTGATTACCGGACCACCCCTCATGCAACTACAGATAAGTCCAGCAGAATAGCTAATGGGGGGAAGAATCCACACCAGGTTAAATCTAATATTCCCAGACCTGACGGGGAGGGATGAAACGGCATCAGGGATGCCAATGCCAGACATAAGACTCTTCTAAGCGAGAGACACAGTTTACTTCAGGGGAGAGGTTTGGTGCCAAAACCACGGAAATAGTCCTACATGGGTAAGAGGTGTGAATGATGCGAGGCCAGGTACCGTGACATACCAAGTTCGGGTGGGTGAGGCAGTTTTGAACAAACACGTGGACCACATGAAAAATTGCAAATGGGGCAGGAGCAAAACATACCCAGCCCCTCAGAACAGCCCGAATGGCTGCTGAAACCTGTGGGTTTTCCCGCTCTGCCTAACTTGGAAGAAACCTCAGAGCCTGAGATGGACATGGTGGATGTCACAGCCTTAACACCTTTACCGCCTGAAGAAGAGGATGATTTTTTTTCTGAGTCGCTCCGGGCACAAGTGGCAAGCTACAGTCTGGTACGCACTGCCGGTATCCAAGGCTGAGCCAGAGGAACTGGATCCAATGCGAAGACACCTGAGGGAGACAAAAGAACAAGTCCCCAGATTTAGACGGGGAGCGATGTGGTATTCGTAATGAGGCAGCAAGGTGGACCTCATAGAATATGAGTTCCCAGACTGGGGCTGACAAGTATAAACAGATGTGTCAGAGATTCTGTTCACTCAGAGCTGTGTCTGAGAAAACCGGACCAGTGTCAAGTACTATGCACGTGTAAATAAGGGGTGACTTGGTGATGGGACAAAGGTCTCTGTGGAATTATTTCATCCTGTATTGCAGGTGGAATGTTTGATAACTTTGCACCTCACATATTTCAAAATATTTATTGCAATGAAGTTCAAAAGATTCCATTGATTTGAATGGAAGCCATATGGTACAAACCAGTTCACCTCTAATCTTAGATTTTTTCATCTTTCATTCAGCATAGTACAGTTTGCAATTGACGTGAATAGACAACATTAAAATGTGGAAGATTGGCACCAGGCAATAGTGAACAATAGGTTATGTTACTTTTTACTACCCAGTAATTTCCAATTTTTAACACTACTGATCAGTAAATTGCCAGACTAAGGTCAAGGAGAAGCGGGAAACATTCTTTGGGTCAGTTGTGTAGTTCTTTTCATGTGCCATAAAAGAGTTTGCATTTGCCTGGTTGCACATCCCAGAACAGGAAGCTGTGGGCTTAACAATAGTATATACAACCACAATGAACTGAGATATTGAAATAACTTAGTTCAGAATGGCAATGAAATTGAGCCAGACCAGAAATGTCAAAATCATTACCACAAATTAATTTCAAAAACAAAAAAAAGCAACTCTGAGGAGGAATAATTTGTAGCTCATTAGGACAAATGGAAATATGTTACCTCTCTAGTGAATTGCAAAATATACATAATGTTTCAGGACTGTACATGGGACTATCTTTCTCTACCTTCTCTTATATCTCCATTCATGCCCACTATGACCTAATCTTGACCAACAGCCCTACCTCCATTTCCCCTACTCTACTTTTATGAAACTCTCTTCCTGCTCCTCATTTTAGCTGATTCTGTTAATGGTATTTTCTCTTCAGGTTCTGTTTATATCCCTTTCAATCCTGTTCTCATCGGCACTATCCTCAAAAAAAACTTTCACCCCTCCATCTCCACAAACTACCATCTTATTTTCAACCTCCCTTTCCCTTTCTGTTTCCTAACTATTACCTCCACTGCTGTCCTAAGCAACAGGAGTAGCACTTTAAAAATGATGTGCCAGCTTGGTGAAGCTACAGCACAGGACTACTTACATACCAAACAGCAGATGCAGTATGCAGTAGACAAGGCTAAATGATCCCACACCAATGGGTCAGATCGAATGCCCAAAGTCCTGCTGCGTCCAGCCATTATTGATGGTGGACAGCTAAACAACTAAAAGGAGGTGAAGACTCCAAAAATTCCTTAACAAAAGGGGGACACCAGCAGTCCTATGCAAAAGACACAACTGAACTATTTGCATCCATCTTCAGCCAGAACATTGAACCAATTATCCATTTTTGCCACTCTCGAGGTTTCCAGCATAAAAGCTAACAGTCTTCAATGAATTAAATTCAATCCTTGTGATATCAAAAAGTAGCTAGACACTTTGGCAACTTTATTTTTACTTTTACTTACTATATATAGCAAATGGTATGACCTTTGACAACATCCTGACAACAGAAGACTTATGCTCCAGAACTAGCTGTGCCATTCTCAAGCTGTTCCAGTGCAACTACAATATTGGCAACAACCCAACGATAGAACATAGAACTGTTCAGCACAGGAATGGGCCCTTCGGTCCACGATGTTGTACCAAATGTGATGCCAAATCGACCTAATCCTTTCTGCCCACCCTTGGTCCATATCCCTCCATTCCTTGAATATTCATGTGTTTATCTAAAAGTCTCTTAAACGCCCCTATCATACCTTCTGCAACCACCACCCCTGGGAGTGCATTCCAGACTCCTACCACTCTCTGTGTAAAAACATCCCCCTCACATCTCCTTTGAACTTTCCCCCTCTTGCATTAAATGCATGCCCCTTGTTTTAGACATTTCAACTCTGGGAAAAAGATTCTGACCATCAGCACTATCTATGTATCTCACAATTTTATATACTTCTATCAAGTCTCCCCTCAGCCTCCACCACTCCAGAGAAACAACCCAAGTTTTTCTAGCCTCTTTTTATAGCTCTAATCCTCTACACAAGGTAGCATCCTGGTAAACCTCTTCTGCACCCTCACCAAAGCCTCCACATCCTTCCTGTGAAGTGGCAACTAGAATTGAACACAATGCTCTATGTGTGGCCTAACCAAAGTGTTAACAAGCAGCAACATGACATCCTGACTCTTGTACTCAATTCCCCAACCAATAAAGGCAAGCATGCTGTGCGCCTTCTTTACCACACTATCTACTTGCATGGCCACTTTCAGGGAGCTATGGACTTGAACCCCAAGATTCCTCTGTACATCAATGCTATTCAGGGTCCAGCTATTAATTGTATACCTTTCCTTAACACTTGATGTCCCAAAGTGCAGCACTTCACACTTACCCTGATTAAATTCCATCTCCCATTTCTCTGCCCATATCTGCAACTGATCTATATCCCACTGTATCCTTTGACAACTTTCTACACTATCCACAACTCCACCAATCTGTGTATCATCTGCAAACATACTAACCCACTCATCTACATTTTCATCACAAACAACAGAGATCTCAGTACGGATCCCTTCAGAACACCACTAGTCACGGAACTCCAGTCTGAAAAACAACTTTCCACCACTAAATTCTGCCTTCTGTGGGCAAGCCAATTCTGAATCCATATGGACAAGTCATCGTGGATCTCACGCATCTTAATCTTCTGGATGAGCCTACCAAGAGGGACCTTGTCAAAAGCCTTACTAAAATCCATGTTGACAACATCCACTGCTCTACCATCATCGATCACCTTTGTCACCTCCGCAAATAATTCAATCAAGTTTGTAAGACATGACCTGCCCCACAAAGCCATGCTGACTGCCCTAATTGGCCATACTTTTCCAAATCCGCATAAATCTTATCCCTAAGAATTATCTCTAATAGCTTCCCAACCACCACTGTGGAGCTTCATCGGGTCTACATTTCCTTTCTTGAACAGAGGAACAACATTAGCTACACGTCAGTCCTCCGGGACCTTTCCAGTGGCTAGTGAGGATACAAGGATCTTGGTCAAGACCCCAGCAACCTCCTGTCTTGCGTCTCTCAATAACCTGGGCAGATACCATCAGGGCCTGGGGATTTATCCACCTTAATGCTCTTCAAGTGACCCAACACTGCATCTTTCTTGATCTCAAAATGCCCCAGCATATTAGCATGCTCCACACAAATCTCACTATCCTCCATATCTTTTTCCTGGGTGAATACCAATACAAAGTACACTTTTAGGATCGAACCCACATCCTTTGCCTCCAAGCACAAGTTCCCTCCTTTAGCGGTCCTACCTTCTCCCTAGTTATCCTCTTGATTTTAATGTATCTATAGAATGCCTTGGGATTCTCTTTAACCCTCCTTGCAAAGGTCATTTCATGGCCCCTTCTTGCTCTCCTAATTCCCTGCTTGACTTCTTTCCTGCTTTCTTCATATTCCTCATGGGCACTGTCTGATTTTAGCTTCCTAAACCTTAAATTTGTTTCCTTTCCTTTTGACTAAATTTACAACCTCATTCATTATCCAAGGGTCTTTTACCTTGCCATCCTTGTCCTTCCTCCTTACTGGAACATGCCTGATCTGATCATTTTCCATTCCACTTTTCTGCCTTTCCCCATAACTCTTGATTCCATTACTGATGGATAATCAATTTCAGCCTTGAATATCCTTAATGACACAGCCTCATCAGCCCTCTGAGGTTAGGAATTCCACAGATTTATAATGCTCTGAGAGAAGAAATGCCTCCTCAGCTCTGTCTTAAATGTTTTACCCTTTATTCTGATATTATGTCCTCTGGTCCTAGTCTTTTCCATGAGGGAAAACAATCTTTCTGCATCTACAATGTCAAGTCTCCCAAGAATCTTGTTTGTTTCAATAAAGTTGCCTCTCATTTTTCTATATTCCAATGAGTACAGGTCCAAACTACTCAACCTCTCCTGATAAGCCAGTCCCTCCACACTAGTGAACTAAGGAACTGCCTCCAAAACAAATACGTCTTTCCTTAGATAAGGGACACAAAACTGTTCATGGTATTCTAGATGTGGTCTGATTAGTTCCTTAAATAGTTTTGGTAAAACCTCCACACTTTTATACTCCAATCTCTTTGAAATAAAGCCCAATATTCCATTTGCCTTTCCTATTACCTGTTGAACTTGGATGCTGGTTTTTTGTGATTCATGGACAAAGATTCCTAAATCCCTCTGTTCCATAGCTTTCTGCAGTCTTTCTCCATTTAAATAATATTCAGCTCCTCTATTCTTCCCGCCAAAGTGCACAACCTCATGAGACCTCACATTATATTCCATCTATCAAGTTTTTGCCCATTTGCTTAGCCTATCTATATCCTCCCTGCAGACTCTTTGTGGCATCCTCACCACTTGCCTTCTGATCTATTTTGTGTCATCTGCAAACTGGGCAATGGTATATTCCAGTCATTAATATACATTGTAAATAATTGTGGTGCCAACGCTGATCCCTGTAGCACAACACTAGATCCTGACAATGCCCTGTTATCCCCACTCTCTGTTTTCTATTAGTTATTCAATCATCTATCCATATTAATATACTACCTCCAAAACTATGGGCTCTATTAGTAGCATAATGTATGACATCTTATCAAATGCCTCTGAGAAAATTGTAAAATCACGGAATCTTGCAGTGCAGAAGAGGCCCTTCAGCCCATCGATTCTGCACTGATACATGACCTTCAACCTAATCCAATTTAACAGCACATGGCCCAAACCTATGAATGTTATGACATGTCAAGTGCTCATCCAGGTACTTTTTTAAAGGATGTGAGGCAACTCTTCTCCACTACCCTTCCTGGCACAGCATTCCAGACTATCACCCCACTCAGGGTAAAAAAATTTTCTGCACATCCCTCAAACCTCCTGTCCCTCTCCTTGAACCAGTGGGTGAAACAATGAATAAAAAAGCCGAACTCCAAAGGTGAAATGAGAGTGAGTGTCCTTGACATCAGCATTTTACCAAGTATGGCACTGAGAATGAGAAAACTGGAGTCATTGGGAATCAAAGGGAAAACTTTGTGCTGGTTGGAGGTCAGTCATTTCAGCTCCAAGGCAGCTCTGCAGGAATTCCTCAAGGCAGTGTCTTAGGCCTAACCATTTTCAATTGCTTCATCACTGACCTTCCCTCCATCATAAGGTCAGAAGTGGGGATGCTCAGTGATGATTGCACAATGTTCAGCACCATTCACCACTCCTCAGATGCTGAAGTGATCCATGTCCAAATGCAGCAAGACCTGGCCAATATCCAGGCTTGGACTGATAAGTGGCAAGTAACATACTTGCCACACAATTGTCCAGTAATGACAACCTCCAACAAGAGAAGATCTAACCACACATCTTATCATTGCTGAATCCTCCACTATCAACATCCTGGAGTCGGGTGTACCAACGATCAGAAGCTGAATACTTCAGCTTGTCTTTTGCAATGCTGTGCTAGGATCTCAGGAGACTGAAATCCTCTCCCTCACAATATCTCTCCAATCACATATTCATCTGATATATCCTGTTGCTTCTACTCTGACTAGCATGTGACATTGGTAGCAATCCTGAGATCACTGCCAGTGAGGTTCTAATTTTGCAACTTGCTTCCTAACTCCCTACATTGTGCTTTTAGGACCTCATCTCTTCTTTTTACATATGACAGTGCAGGTTCCTACACTGACTGAGGTTACCTTAAGGGTCCTGCCTTCTCAACCTCTCCCCTTGCCTGAGAAGTGATGACCTTAGGTTAAAAACTGCACCAGTTGCTTCTTTCTAATCAGACAGCAGCCCAATGGGGCTTCGGCGACTTTGCTTAGTACCAATATGAAACATGTCCACTGGCTGTTTATCCTTCCACTCTAGAATGTCCTATAGCTGCTCTGAGACATCCTTGATCCTAGCAACCAGAAGGTGACATACCATCCAGGATTCTTGTTTGTGGCCACAGAAAATATTGTTAATTATCCTTAATGTTTAATCCCTTACTACTATAGCATTTTCACATTTATTCCTCCTATCCCGAACAGGCGAGCCAACCATGGTACAACCAAATTAGCTGTTATTATTTGCCCCTAAAGATACCTGAATCATTATATCTATTTTGCAGGAGAACACCCACAGAAGACTCCATCATTGCCTGCCCAGATCTCTTTTCCTGCTTGCTGGTCATCCATTCCCTCCTAGACTGTGGATAAATATAGCTAAATACAGTGGCTACAAGAGCAGATCAGGTCTGGGAAATCTGCAGGAAGTCACTTACCTCCTGACTCCCCAAAGCTTATTCATCATCTACAAGGCACACGTCAGGAGTGTGATGGAATACTCCCCAATTGCCTGAATGGGTGCAGCTCCACTAACACCCCAAGAAGCTTGCTGGCATCCAGGACAAAGCAGCCACTTGCTTGGCTCCCTTCACCATTAATGCATTGGCATCTCATGTGCCCCATTTACAAGCTGCACTGTAGTGACTCATCAAGGCTTCTCCGACAGTATTTTCTAAATCCATGACCTCCATCACCTGGAAGGAGAGATGAGTGGGAATACCATCACATGTGAGTTCACCTCCAAGCCACACAACATCCAGACTTGGAACTATAGCACAATTCTTTCACTACTGTTCAATCAAAATCCTGGAACTCCCTTCTTAACAGCAATATGGGTGTCCCTATGCCTCAAGTACTGCATTAGTTGAAGAAGGCAACTCGCCATTACCTTCTGCAGCATATTTAGGGATAGATGGTAAATCCAGGCCTAGCCAGCAAAGTCCAGATCCCATAAGTGAATAAAGTCTGTGAATTTCTCATTCTGGCCTCCATTGCTTTCCCAATCAAATTGATTCATCATTGGTGTCTATGCCTTTAGTTGCCTAGTCCCCAAACGCTGCAATTTACTTCCTCCAGCTCTTCACCTCACTATTTCACTTTCCTTCTTGAAAACACGTCTTGAAACCTATCTCTTTGACCAAGGTTTCAGTCATCTGAGCAGCTATCATGTCAAATAAAAGCAAAATACTGCAGATGCTGGAAATCTGAAACACAAACACGGACAATGCTGGCTAAACTCAGGCAACATCTGTGAAGACAGAAACGGGGTTAATGTTTCATGTCCAGTACAACTGTTGGTCAAAACTGAAAGGTGTTGATTTTTATTACATACTTTTGAGAGAGGTGGAGGAGGAGCAATGGCTCCTCGTGCAGATACCCAGTGCAAAAGATAAAGGGGTTGTCAGTGATGGTGAAAGAGAAAATGAAATGTAAAATATGTGTAAATAAAAGGGAGAGAGTGGGTCCTCTATACTCTTAGTGTTTGTTTTATATTGTTTTATAATGTTTCCATGAAGTGCCTTGAGAATTTTTATTGTGTTAAAGGCGCTAGTTAAATAGATATTTGTGCTGTAGATGGTGGTGATAGAATGCAAACATTAAAGTAGATGTAACAGACTGGTGCAGGTTGATGAAACTATAGGCCTGTCAGCCTAACATATGTTGTTCAGAAAATACTGGAGTCCATTATTAAGGAAGAAATAGCAGGCCATTTAAAAATGCAATCAAACATAAACAACATGGACTTTTTGAAAAATAATGTTTGACAAATTTGAGGATATAACAAGCAGAGTTCTTAAAAGGAAACTGGTAAATGTAGTGGATTTGGACTTCCAGAAGGCATTCGATAAGGCACCACATGAAAGATTATTGCACCACATTAAAGAATGGAGCACATAGTATTGGGCTAACGTATTAGTAAGGATTGAGGATTAGTTAACACACATAATGGGGACATAAGCAATCTGCATGGGAATATAGATAGATTGAGTGGGCAAAAGCTTGGAAGATGGAGTTTAACATAGGAAAGTATGAAGTTATGTATTTTGGTTGGAAAAATCAAAAGACAGACTATTATTTCAATGGAGAGAGTTCAAAAAAGTGCAGCACCAAGGGATTTGGGTGTATTTGTGCATGAAACACAACATGATGGAATGCAAGTAGAGCAGGTAATTAAGAAGACAAATGGAATTTTGCCCTCTATTGTGAGGGGTTTGAGTTTAAGAATAGAGGAGTCTTAATACAACTGCACAGAGTGTTGGTAAGGTCCTACCTACAATACCATGTACAATTTTGGGCCCATATTTAAGAAAGGATAAATTGGCATTAGAGGCAGTTCAAAATAAATTCACTAGGCTGATTCCTGGTATAAACTGATTTACTTATTGAAAATGGCTGAACAGATTAGACCTTTATTCATTAGAGCTTAGATGAATGAGGGGTGAACTTATTGAATAATGCAACATTCTAAAGGGGTTGACAAGTTAGATGTTGAGAAGGTATTTCTATCAGTAGGGGAGTCTCAAACCAGGGAAATTTGTTATGGAAAAAGCAGACACTCATTTAGAAATGGAATGCAAAGGAACATAAATCTTTCAAAGGGTAGTGAATGTGGAATTCTCTATCCCAAAGGATTGTGGGGGTTAGATCACCTAAAGGGGGTAATGAGGGGATGGAAGAATGGATGGATGGATGGAAGGAAGGAAGGAAGGAACCAAAGAGGAATTGAGACCTGGGACAGTTCAGCTATGATCGTATAGAATGGTAGAGCAGGCAGGAGAGTGATTGGCTTTACTCCTGCCCCAATTTCTTACGTTTCCACCCCTCAGTGAATCCTGACACTTTTGTTCATTCCATTATACCCAAAATTCTGACTAGAAACTCTCCAGTCATTCCTACTATCATTCCCTCTTCACCTTGCAGTAAGTTTTGCCCTACACATACCCTGCTATTGGTTGAGTGATGTCAATTATTGCATACTATAGGTCAGGATTACTGTCTTCTCACATCTATGGCTGGAAACACTGCACAAACATCATAATTTGGACAGAAGTAGCATTGATGGGAGACCCTGGTCCATGAATGAATACACATGGAGCAAACCTCGAAGTATCAAATATGCATGGTCGCATTCCTGTTAACATAGAGATGTTTGACTGAATTGAGCTTGAATAGTCAGCATTAAGTGAGTAAATGGACAGTCAGTTACACCATTCCTTAGAAAACAGTAATGTCTAACCATGAAAATGATATCCTCGTTTGTGATCTTGTGTAACGTGGTCTGGAGTTTTCGTGTAACTTTACATTCACAGAAATAAAACCAGAAACAGTTGACAAGGGTCCTCCTTCTCTGTTACAAGCTTTCAATATGAATAGTCTAGCTTATACCATCTTTATTGAACTGACTTTTTGTTAGATCCCTGCAGTGGGTGTGCTTCAAGTTAGAGGTTGTTGTATTGATAATCATTCATACCTGAAGCAGGAGTCAATCTATCTTCTACAACTGTTAATTTGCATTTCATAAAGTCCATTCTGTTCTCCCCATTTCCTTACCAACTCCTGTTACTGGGGAAAACCTGCCCTCAAATATGTTCTCCAATGAGCATCAACTGCTCTCTAGAACTTGCCCTGGTTCATTCTTTAAGGGACCATCACTTACAACAATGTCAGAGGCCACATATCTACAGAAAAACCAGGAGGCTAATTAGTATTATGTTGTGCTTCTATTCCAAGCACCCTCTTTCTATACAAAAACACTGTATATGCATTGTTATTGACATTGTGAATTAACCAAGTTAATCATAATTGTTCTCTTGCATGAACAGCTTGCTTTTCTTCTCAGTCTGTGCACATGCATTGCACAAAATGTTAAATTGTGCTAGTCTTTTAATGGTACAAGTGCACAGAGTTGTTGGCTATTCATCAAGTTGATGTTCCATCTCTGTGGTGTGTTACTTGTTGCTGTAATATCTATTGTTTCATTTCTCTTGAGTTATAGTTGTGGACTTCTGGGACTGATGAGTGAGTCAGATGGTCCCTCAATCCTACTGAACCATCAACAGGGTCACAACCAAAACAACATCCTCTACATCTGCTTTCCTATATTTCCCCCATAACCCTTGATTCTCCAACTGATCAAGAATCTATTTCAGCCTTAAATATACACAAGAACTCTGCCCTGCCTTGTGGCAAGGAGTTCCAAAGATTCACAACCCTCTGAAAGAAGAAATTCCTCCTCATCTCTCTCTTAAATTGACACCCCTTTATTTTGAGACTATGCCCTCTGGTCCTAGACTCTCCCATGAGGAGAAATACCCTGTCAAGCCCATTAAGAATTCTATATGTTTCAATGAGATCAATTCTCATTCTTCTGAAGTCCAATGAGTAGAGTCCTAATCTTTTAACTTTTGCTCATGAGACAATCTCTCCATACCAGGATTATCCTAGTGAACCTTCATGAACTGCCTCCATTGAAATGATACCTTTTCTTAGGTAAGAGGATGAAAACCACTCTCAGTAGTCCAGCACCTTGTACAGTTGTAGTAAGACTTCCCTACTCATACTCCAAACCCCTTGAAATAAGGGCTAACATTCCAGTACCCTTCCTGATGGCCTGCTGTGCCTCTGTGCTAGTGTTCTATGTTTTGTGCACAAGTACTCTCAAATCTTTCTGCAATTTCACTCCATTCAAATAATATTCTGTTCCTTTGTTCTCCCTGCCAAAATAAACAACTTCACATTATCCCACATTATATGCATTTGCCAACTTTTTGCACACTCACTTAAGCTATCAGTATCTCCTCTATAAATTGTTGCATCCCTCTTGTAGCATGCCTTTCCACCCATTTTTGTGTCATCTGCACATTTGGCTACAGTACATTCACAGATAGGCAATTGTATTCGCACAAATAAGGTTTGAGTGATGGTCTCAGGAAGTATGAAGTCTATAAGGCGGAATGAGCAGTTAGAAAGGAAAGGGTGATGTTGGGGATATCTCACCAGGCTGTTTATAGAGCCCATTGCAAGATATCCTGGAGCCAGTGTGGATGGTAGTATCACCAATGTATCCACACTACCTTTCGGGGTGATTGTGGAACTCTCCTCTGCAGGAGACAGTCTGGTCCCAGGGAGACTGGGTGCAATGTAAGACAGAAGAGGCAGAAGACCTTACAGCCACTGGTTAGTAATGGTCAACATCTGGTTAATGTGGCTGTCATAATGGATGTCTCTGCATTCTCACAGGAAAGATCCCAATCTTCTCCTGCTCAGGCATGTATCCCCTACCTCAGAGGGGAACAAGGACGTAGATATCCAACACCTCATGAGCCTATGTCTCTTCAACCTGTTTTGTCTTCTCTTAGGGCTGGTGAATGTGGGGGAAAGGTGTTCTGAGGGAGTGAGAGGGCAGAGCAGAGGACATGTGAAGTTAGTCATGTGGGAGAATAGGAGGGGTAACAAGAGTTAACAAAGGAGGGTATTTTGAGTAATGGAGGGAGTGTCAGAGCATAAGCATTCGCGGAAGGAGGGAGCCATGGCACAGAAAAGTGAGATGTAGCAGAGAGCAACGTATTGTACTTACCTTGGCGAAGCACAGAAGATTATTGACCTTCTTCCTGCACTGCACCCCAGTCTTCCTCACCTTGGAGATGGCACTGATCTGGGTGGCAATCTCCGACCCGACTGGCACGGTCTGTTGACGTGGCCTCCTCTACCAGTCCTACAGGATGAGGACTCCTCTCCTCTCCACCATCCTGTCCACACAAAACTCCTACAGAGATAGTAGGAACGGCCGATGCTGGAGAATCTGAGATAACAAGGTGCAGAGCTGGATGAACACAGCAGGCCAAGCAGCATCAGAGGAGCAGGAAAGCTGACATTTCTGGTCAAGACCCTTCTTCAGGAAACTCACACAAAACTCCTGTTCCCTTTTAGAGAAGCATAGTGCCTGCCACCCTTGTCCAACCATCTCTCTTCATTCCTTTCACAGCCAAGCAGCACAGCCTCCAGATCGCAGCACTTCTGGAGATGTACAGCGGGTTTTGTAGATCGTGTGGTTACAAGGGATGCTGGTCTCAGGGGGGACCTCAGCTGAGGAGCAAGTTGCTCCGGGAACAGTGTGTGGGAAGGTGGGGTGGCAACCAGGCATGATTCTCACGGTGAGGGCTCAAATTGCAGATAATGCGGTGAGTTTGGTAAGATACCAGAGAATTACACCATAGAACCCAAAGTGAATCATGCTTTGCCAAAATATCTATAGCATTCAAAACATTGTATTCCGTTCTAGCTGTTCCCCTTGAAGTAGACCCCATTTCTAGTGCAAACAAGTCCAAAGGCAGCACAGTGGAGCAAACATCACTTCATTTGCTTGTGGATAAACAGAAAAGGATATTTCAGATGGCATATATCACCTGAGAGAGGCAAAGATATTCCCAAGCTTTTTCCCTTGGTGACCCTGAGTTTTTTTTTGCTTCCTCCAGAAGGTTAGATTGTAGTCGAGGTGGGAGTAAGGATTTGGAAGTGCCTAGGATATTGGTGGGGCCTCTTCTGGAGTACTGTGTTCAAGAACATGATCCTATCTTGTTATAGGATGGATATTATTAAGCTAGAGAGGGTTCAGAAGAGATTTACTAGGATGTTGCCACGTATTGAAGGCTTGAGTTATAATGAAAGGCTGTAGAGTTTAAGACTTTTTTCACTGAAGCATAAGAGGTTGAGCAGTGGCCTAATAGAGGTTTACAAAATCATGAAGGGTATAGGTAGGGTCACTGATAGGTGTCTTTTCCCCAGGATGGGGGATTTCAAGACTATGGGGCATATTCTTAAGGTGACAGGAGAGAGATTTAAAAGAGATATAAGGAGTACATTTTTTACACAGAAGGTAGTTCGTGTGTGAAATGAACTTCCTGAGGAAGTGGTGGATGTGGGCACCGTTACAACATTTAAAAGACACTTAGCTAAGTACATGAATAGGAAAGGTTTGGAGGGATATGGGCCAGGAGCAGGCAGGTGGACCTAGTTTAGTTTGCGATAATGTTTGGCATGGAGTGCCATGTGTTTCCGTGTTGTATAACTCTATGACTATGTTGACTCCAACCATCCTGAATCAGAGACCAACTAGATGAAACAGCTGGACTTTACGTGCTGCCATTTCATTCATTTGGATGTAATTTATTTAGACATTATTCATCAAGTTTATCTGGACCATATCGAGGACTACTTTATGTGGGCCTTACTTGAGCTAAACCTGCCAACTACTCTAGGGTTTTCCTGAAGAACAAAGTAAATCTTCAGCTTCACTACCACTTGTCTCATTAAACCCTATCCTTTTAAAAAAGAAATCATTTCTAACTTAAGATAACACAGTGTAGAGCTGGAGGAGCACAGCAGGCCAGACAGCATCAGAGGAGCAGGAAAGCTGACGTTTCGGGTCGGGACCCTTCTTCAGAAATGGGGGAGGGGAAGGGGGGTCTGAAATAAATAGAGGGTGGGGGGGGGGGTGATAGCAGGTAGGTAGTGGTGGAGATTGGTCAGTGGGGTAGGAGGAGCGGATAGGTGGGAGAGAAGATGGACAGGTCCAGGAGGCTGGGATGAGAGGGGGGTGCAGGTCTTGGGATGAGGTTGGAGGTGAGGAGATTTTGAAGCTAGTAAAGTCCACATTGAGACCATTGGGTTGTAGGCTTCCAAGGCGGAATATGAGGTGCTGTACCTCCAGTTTCCAGGTGGCATCGTTGTCCAGGGATTGGAAGGGGGAGTTGAAGTGGTTCGCGACTGGGAGGTGCAGTCGTTTGTCACGAACCGAGCATAGGTGCTCTCCAAAGCGGTCTCCGAGCCTTTCTTGGTCTCACCGACGTAGGGGAGACCACATTGGGAACAGTGGATACAATATACCACATTAGCAGATGTGCAGGTGAACATCTGTTTAATGTGGAAGGTTTTCTTGGGACGTGGGATGGAGGTGAGGGGGGAGGTGTAGGGCAGGTGTAGCACTTCCTGCGGTTGCAGGGAAAAGTGCCGGGGGTAGTGGGGTTAGTGGGGAGTGTGGAGCTGACGAGGGAGTCATGGAGAGAGCGGTCCCTCCGGAATGCAGAGAAGGGTGGGGAGGGAAATATATCCTTCGTAGTGGGGTCAGATTTAAGGTGGCGGAGAATGATGTGTTGAATCCGGAGGTTAATGGGGTGATACATGAGGACAAGGGGAATTCTGACTTTGTTTTTATTGCGGGAAGGGGGTGTGAGGGCTGAGGTGTGGGAAATGCAAGAGATGCGGTCGAGGGTGTTTTCGACCACTGAGGTGGGGAAGTTGCGGTCCTTGAAATACGAGGACGTCTGGGATGTTCGGAAGTGGAACGTCTCATCCTGGGAGCAAATGTGGCAGAGGCGGAGGAATTGGAAGTAGGGGATTGCATTCTTGCAGGAAGGTGGGTGAGGGGAGGTGTAGTCTAGGTAGCTGTGGGAGTCGGTGGGCTTGAAATAGAAATAGAAATAGCTGGAATATTGTGTATAATTCTTGGTGCCAAACTATGGGAAGGACATGAAAATATTGGAGAGATAATGCGGAAGAGATTTATGAGAATGGCTGCAGTGAAGAAACCCTTCAAGTATGAGAAAAGATTGGAGAAGTTTGAACTGTTTTCCTTGGACACCAGAAGGCTAAGAGGAGATTTGATAAAAGTGTCCAAAATCATGAGGGGACTGGATAGAGTAGATATGGATGAACTGTTCCCACTAATAAAAGGATTAAGGACCAGAGGGCACAGTTTTAAATTGTTTTGTAAAAGAACCAAGTCTGAGATGATTAAAAAAAGTCTTTTACACATAGCAGGTAGTTAGGGCCTGGAATGCAATGCCTGGCAAAATGGTGGAGGCAGGATCAATTTACTTTTTCAGGAAATTAGATGATTATTTAATAGGAACAATTTGCAGGGTTTCTGGAAAAAATGGAAAATTGGGACTAAGTTTTTTTTTACTTATTCATTCATGGGATGCAGATATTACTGGCTCACTAGCATTTATTGCCCATGCCTATTTGAGCAGTTGCCCAGAGGCCAGTTCAGGGCTACCTACATCACTGTGGGTCTGGAGTCACATGTAGGCCAGACCAGGTAAGGATGGCAGGTTTCCTTCACTAAACAACATTAGTGATCCAGATGGGTTTCTGTGACAAATAACAATGGTTTCATAGTCATTATTACACCCTTAATTCTAGATTTCAATGAATTAAGATTCCACTATCTGCTGTGGCGAGATTCAAATGGTCATTCCTAGACCATTACCCAGGTCTCTGATTAACAATTTTGCAATATATCACTCCGCCATCATTCAGAGAGCCAGTGCATACACAATGGGCCAAATGGCCTTCTCTCACACCATAATAATTATGTGATTCTCATCTGACATCTTCACCTTTTAATAATGTGAGAAATTCATAAACTCTGTTGTCACCAAGATTTTAAAAAAAACCTGTTTGGCTGTCTCAGTTGCTTCCTCCCTTTATTTTTATCACCAAGCCAGTTTTCGTATCCCATGTGCATCTTGTCTGAACCTCCTGCATTTCCCCAATATCTCATCCTCTCTCTCCAAGTTGTCTTGTCCATGGCACTCAGCTCCTACTCTCTTGACGCCATTCGCATTAAACTGTTAACCAGCTAACTTCCTTCTTGACCCACACACTTTGTCAATCATTTCCTTTCCTCAAGTATTGTCCCTCTTCTTTCAAAACCAGTTCTGCAGCTTTTAAATCTAAGTTTACATAATACAGAAGTAGAAATTGTGTTCCCAAACAAATAATTCCACTAGTTCAACCTATAGAGTTTAGAAATACGGAATATCTTTAAAGCAATTAAAATAAGCTGTCAGTACTGCCACCAAAGCATTTGCTTTCCATTGCAGACTTCGTTAAATATTCCCTTGCAACCATTCAACAGGAATTTTAAAAGGACAAGTGTAAACATCATGAAATTATGCCATTTAAACATTTCCATACTTAGTGAGCTAACAGAGGCCATGACACCAAATCTCTGCAAGTATTCCAGCAAACAAAGTATCTGACAAGATCCACAGGCCAAAGGATTCAGTCACCAAATGTCCCAAAGACCTGCTCACCATATTTTCTATTTCCTTCTACCTCTGATTTGGACATTTACTGATCAAAGAAAAACAATGGTGATAAATGCATACAAAAACAGAAATTGCTGGAAAAGCTCAGCAAGTCTGGCAGCATCTATGTACAGAAGTCAGAGTTAACGTTTTGGGTCCAGTGGCCCTTCTTTAGCGCCCATATATACATAAATATACATACAATATATACATACATACAATCTCAGAGTAAAGGAATCACCCTTTAAGATCGAGATAAGGAGGATTTTTGCTCTCAAACGGGAATCAGTCTGCGGAATTCTTCTCTGCAGATCCAGAGATGGATCATTAACTATACTCAGTTCCAGGATTGACAGATTTTTAATCAATACGAGAATCAAGTGTTTAAGGGGAAAAGGCAGGATTATCAGATCAGCTATAATTACATTGAATGGCGGACAGACTCAGTGGGTTGAATAGTCTACTTCTACTCCTGTGTCTTAAGGTTTGGCTGGCGTTTTGTTTGAATGTTTAGAACGCTGACTTCAAGAAGAACAGTAGCAATAGTTTAATGGTCCTCCCTGTTACACCTCGTTGGGGTTGCATGCTGAAAATGAAGCCCCACTATTCCAGAGATTCTCAAAAGTTAAACATTTTATAAGTGTATGGAAAATTACCCCAGGTTTTAGACCTAAGTTGACAGAAAGCATGGCCCAGGTTTCTGTACTGAACAAGAATTATTATTTATTACAAAGGTGTAGATTCAGCTACATATAAACAGTTATAAACTGTCAACGTATCTCTCCATTGGTTAAAATTCTAACCCCCATATAAAACTTCCCTGACATACACAGACAGACACAAATAAAAATATCATGGTTTGAGGGAAAGCAGTTCAATGGTCCCTGTTGACAGGGTTTGCTGGGCTAATCTTTTTAGCTTCTCGAGGCCTGCTGCTCTTTGATCTTCCTTCTCCAGGCACTTGCTCTTGGTACAGGAGGCACAAGGGACTCTTTCACATTTATAACATCTCTGACATTGGTTAAGAGCCACAGCTCACAGCAACTGATGATGGAAAATAAACTACTTTTACGGAGTCTTGAGGCCTACAAAACAGAAAAAGGCCCTTTGGCCCATTGTATCTTCACTGCTCAAAAAACAACCACTTAACTATTTTAATCACATTTTTCCAGCACTTAGCCTAAAGCCTTGTATGCCTTGGCATTACAAGTGCACATCTAAATACTTCTTAAATGTTATGAGGGTTTCTGCTTCTACCACCCTTACAGGCAGTGAACCCCAGATTCCTACCACCCTCTGGGTGAAAAGGTTTTCCTCACATCTCCTCTAAACATTCTGCCCTTTACCTTAACTCTATGCCCCCAGTCATTGATTCCTCCCAATGAAGGGAAGAAGTTTCTTCCTGTTGACCCCAGCTATGCTCCTCATAATTTAAAATATCTCACCCACATCCCTTCTCAACCTCCTCTGCTCTAAGGAAAATAACCCCACTCTAACCAATCTCTCTTTGTAACTGAAACTCTCCAGCCCAGACAACAACCTTGTAAATCTGAAACAAAAACAGGAACTGCTGGAAAAGTTCAGCAGGTCTGGCAGCATCTGCGGAGAGAAATCAGAGTTAACGTTTCAGGTCGAATGACTCTTCCTCAGAACTCAGAGTCCTTAGTGTTACACTGATACACTGCCCAGGTCTCACTGCTGTACAAAATGCTGCACAACTACACAGTCACAGGTGCTGCATGCACTCAATACATGTGTTCTTGCAAAGAGAATTTAGTCATTCATCCGAATACATGTAATTATTAGCCACTGAGGAAAAAGCACTTCACTCCTGAAGGGTTGATGGAGAGACAAATTGTGTTCTTTTCATGAAGGTAGAACAGAGGAACAGAGAATAATGAGCCAGCCTTCAAATTACATGCATTTAAACAACAGCAAACTGTCAATACTGTTCTGTGTGTGCTGCTCAAGACTTAACAGAGTCTGGCAACAATTGATTCTCTTCTCTCTCTCTCTCTCTAGCAATCAGTACTATAGCAGCCAATTGTGGTTCAGTGCCACAATGGCAGAATGTCAGCTATAACCTGCAGTGTTTAGCCACGTGGACATATCTAGACTCAACTGCGCTCCTGAGTCAGCGCAGGGGATTTTTAACGAAAACTCACAGTCAAAACTCAGGAAAAGATTGTCACAAATAGGGGAAAGCTTGCAGACGATCACCTCAGTTATAGGAACCAGTCCCCAATGCTCACTTTGTACTCAATGGCCAGTTTCAAATTTCACCCAGTGATGGTGAAGGTACTGATACTGTCAGATCTACTGACCTGTTCATCACAGCCGATTTCTTTCTTTAATCGAGCATGGATCTGTAAACTCTGATACGTGTTTATTCCAGATTCAGAATTTGTGGTCATCCATTAATGTGAAATGTGCACCAGGCTGCCACATGGAGTCTGAGTTTCACTAGTAATGAATCTAAACCAGAGGACTGAGCCAAGACTGTTAGGCCATAACACCAAGCCTCAGTTACAGTTCGTTTCCACATAGGCAGCAAGCCAAAAAAACCATTTTTAAAAAAAAATGAACATGGAGACATCAGTGTCGGTGACGAAAGACTTGGTTAATGTGATGCAGTAGATTTTAAACAATTTTAGAGATACAGATATAATGTTCAGCTGAATTTGAAACCCCAGGTGATTCCTCTTGTTATCTAATATGCAGGAGATGACATGTGCCGTCTGCAGTAGTTCATGTCAGTTTGAAGGGTGCCTCAAAGCAAAAACAGTCTAATGATTCATTAATGTTTCAGTATTATATCTGCATTTAAATTCCAAAAACACATCATTCAGCACAATGTTGTTTTACAGCATCTGAATTTATGCCAAAAAGTGAACCAGATGTGATGCCATGTCTTTCTCAATAGTGAATAAATGACCTAGAAATGTTGGAATTTTCTGTAAAAGTAGCTCAGAGCTTTGATGCTGAAACTGTCCACTGACTTGCCTCCTGTGTGGCACAGTGATGTATAGCTGGGAGGGAATTGGCCTATGGATCCTTAACACTGACAGTGCATATCATAAGGTCTCAAGCCATCAGATTAGACTTGGACAAGGAAATCTCCAGCTGGTCCAGCTGACACACACACACACACACACACACACTCCATTTTTTTATTCATTCAAAAGATGTGGGTGTCACTGACTAGGCCAGTATTCATTGCCCATCCCTAACTGCCCAGAGAGTCAATTACATCACTGTGGGTCTGGAGTGATATGTAGGTCAGTTTCCTTCCCTAAAGCCTTCATTGCTCAGAGCGTTGAGTATTGGAGTTTGGACATTGTGTTGAGGGAGGTTCATTAGTGCTACTTGGGAGGGCTTAACCTAGAGTAGCAGGGGTTTGGAAACCACAGCAGCAGGTCAGCAAGTGGAGGGATTGAAGGAAAGGTAGATGTTAGGACCAGTAAATCAGAAAGAAAGGACAGGCAGAGACAGGTAAATGAACAGGATGGTACTAATGGGCTGAAGTGTATTTATTTCAATGCAAGGAGTACTAAAGGCAGGGCAGATGAGCTTATAGCTTGGATCAGTACATGGGGCTATGAGGTTGTGGCCATGACAGAGACTAGTTGA
The DNA here is from genome assembly GCF_021869965.1 of Rhincodon typus. Taxonomy (NCBI): domain Eukaryota; kingdom Metazoa; phylum Chordata; class Chondrichthyes; order Orectolobiformes; family Rhincodontidae; genus Rhincodon; species Rhincodon typus. Next base: position 2,318,676 of record NC_063367.1, on the reverse strand, counting down.
GAAAGGGACAGCACTGGCTGCTCAATGTTCCAGGGTTTCGCTATTTTAGACAAGATAGAGAAGGCGGTGAAAGAGGTGGAGGAGTTGCATTACTAATCAGAGAGAATGTCACATCTGCACTCAGAGAGGACATACTGGAGAGCTCATCCACTGAGGCAATATGGGTACAGCTCAAAAATAAGATGAGTGCAATCATCATCATCGAATCCCTACACTATGGAAACAGGCCCTTCGGCCCAACGAGTCCACAGTGACCCTCAGACACACCACCCAGACCCATCCCACAATAACCCACTTAATCTACACAGCCCTGAACACTACAGGTAATTTAGCATGGCCAAATCACCTTGCCTGCATATCTTTGGACTGTGGGAGGAAACCCATGCAGACACAGGGAGAATGTGTGCAAACGCCACACAGTCAGCCGCCCGAGGATGGAATCGAACCTGGGTCCCTGGCGCCGTGAGGTAGTAGTGCTAACCACTGAGCCACCCCATCCTGATTGGATTACACTGTAGGCACCACAACAGCCACTGAGATAATGAGGAGCAAATATGAACGCAGATTATGGAAAGGTGCAATAAAAACAGACCTGTCATAGTGGGTGACTTTAATTTCCCGTATTGACTGGGACTCCCTTACAGCAACAGGCTTAGACAGGGATGAATTTAAGTGATTCCAAGAAGGTTTCTTGAAACAGTATGTGGATAGCCCAACTAGAGGAGGGGCCATACTAGACCTTGTATTGGCTAATGAACCTGGTCAGGTGACTGACCTTTCAGTGGAAGACCTTTTTGGAAACAGTGATCACAACTCCTTATATTTTAAGATAGCTACGAATAAGGGTAAGTGAGGACATAGCAAGGCACTAAATTGGGGGAGAGCAAATTATGCCAGTATTAGGCAGGAGCTATGGTGTGTTAATTGGGAGAAGCTAGTATCAGGCAATTCCACATTTGAAATTTGGGAATTGTTTAAAGACCTCTGGGAAGAGTTCAGGACCGCCATGTAAGGAGGAAGGACAAGGATGGCAAGGTAAGCGACCCTTGGATAACGAGGGAGGTTGTGAATTTAGTTAAAAGGAAAAAAAGAACATGTGTAAGCTAAAATTAGACAGGGCCCATGTGGAATATAAAGAAAGCAGGACAGTGCTTAAGCAGGGAATTAGGAGAGCAAGAAGGGGCCATGAAATAACCTTGCCAAGTAGGGTTAAAGAGAATCCCGAGGTATTCTATACTTACATTAAAAAGAAGAGGATAAAAGAAGAGGGTAGGACCACTCAAGGATAAAGGAGGGAACTTGTGCTTGGAGGCAGAGTTTATGGGTGAAACCCTAAAAGAGTACTTTACGTCAGTATTCGCCCAGGAGAAGGATATGGAGGGTAGTGAGATTATTGTGGAGCATGCTAACATGCCGGGGCATTTTGTGATCAACAAAGAAGTGGTGTTGGGTCTCTTGAAGGGCAGTAAGGTGGATAAGTCCCCAGGGCCTGATGGTATCTACCACAGGTTATTGAGAGAGGCAAAGGGGAGATCTTTGTATCGTTATGAGCCATTGGAGAGGTCTCAGAGAGCTGGCAAATAGTTAATGTTGTTCCTCTATTTAAGGAGGGCAATAGGGATAATTCAGGAAACTATAGACTGATGAGTCTCACATCGGTGGTTGGGAAGCTACTGGAGAGAATTCTTAGGGATGGGATTTAGGCGCATTTGGAAAAGCATGCCCAATTAGGGACAACTAACATGGCTTTGTGCAGGGCGGGTCATGTCTTACTAACTTGATTGAATTTTTTGAGTGAGTGACAAAGATAATTGATAAGGGTGGAGCAGAGGGTGTTGTCTACATGGATTTTAGTAAGGCTTTCGACATGTCCCTCATGGTAGGCTTATCCAGAAGTCTAAGATTCATGGGATCCACGGTGACTTGGCCGTGTGGATTCAGAATTGTCTTGCCCATAGTAGGCAGAGGGTAGTGGGGTGGAAGGCTGTTTTTCGGGCTGGAGGTAAGTGACTAGTGGTTTTCTGAAGGGATCCTTACTAGGACCTCTGCTGTTTGTGATACATATAAATGACTTGGATGAAAATGTAGATGAGTGGGTTAGTAATTTTGCAGATGATGCAAAGATCAGGGGAGTTGTGGATAGTGCAGAAAGTTGTCAAAGGATACAGTGGGATATAGATCAGTTGCATCAAAGAAATGGGAGATGGAGTATAGAAAAGTATACAGTTAATGGCAGGACCTTGAATAACATTGATGTACAGAGGGATCTTGGGGTTCATAGAATCTCTACAACGTAGCAACAGGCTATTCGGCCCAACAGGTCAATGCTGACCAACTAAAGAGCATTCCACCCAGGCCCATCCCACCTAGCCTTTCCCTGTAATCCTGCATTTCCCATGGCTAACACACCTAATCTACACACCCCTAAATACTGTGGGCAATTTACCATGGCCAATCCACTTAACCTGCACATCTTTGGACTGTGGGAGGAAACCAGAGCACCGGGCGGAAACCCACGCAGACACGGGGAGAATGTACAAACTCCACACAGACAGTTGCCAAAGGGTCGACTCAAACCCAGGTCCCTGGTGCTGTGAGGCAGCAGTGCTAACCACTGAGCCACTGTGCCACCGTAGTCCATAGCTCCCTGAAAGTGACCACGCAGGTAGATAGGGTGGTGGTGAAGAATGCATACGATGTGCTTGCCTTTATTAGTTGGGGAATTGAATACAAGAGTCAGGATGTCATGTTGCAGCTTTATGAGACTTTGGTTAGGCCGCACTTAGAGCATTGCATTCAACTCTGTTCACCACATTACAGGAAGGACGTGGAGGCTTTGCAGAGAGTGCAGAAGAAGTTTACCAGAATGCAGCCTGGATTAGAGGGTATGAACAATAAGAAGAGGCTATAAAAACTCAGATAACAAGGTGTAGAGCTGGATGAACACAGCA
>NC_063367.1:2288627-2315325 GCF_021869965.1 Rhincodon typus | reverse complement strand
GCCAAGCAGCATCAGAGGAGCAGGAAGGCTGATGTTTCGGGTCAAGAAGGGTCTTCGTTTCTGAAGAAGGGTCTCGACCCGAAATGCCAGCTTTCCTGCTCCTCTGATGCTGCTTGGCCTGCTGTGTTCATCCAGCTCTACACCTTGTTATCTCAGATTCTCCAGCATTGGCAGTTCCTACTATCTCTATAAAAACTCAGGTTGTTTTCTTTGGAGTGGCGGAGGCTGAAGGGAAAATTGATAGAAGTCTATAAAGTTATGAGATGCATAGATAGGGTTGACAGTCAGAATCTTTTTTCCAGAGTTGAAATGTCTAAAACTAGGGGGTGAGAGGGGTGAAGTTCAAAGGAGATGTGAAGGGCAAGATTTTTACACAGGGAGTGGTAGTAGTGTGGAATGCACTGCCAGAGGTGGTGGTGGAGGTTGATATAGCAGGAGCATTGAAGGGACTTTTAGATAAACAAAAGAACATGCAAGGAATGGAGGGATATGGACCAAGGGCAGGAAGATGGGATTAGTTTAATTTAGCGTCTTGTTCGGCACAACATCGTTGGCTGAAGGTCCCATTCCTGTGCTGTACTGTTTTATGTTCTATGTTGTACAGGACATTAGTGAGCTCTCTTCTAGAGTACTGTATCCAGTTCTGGTCACCCTGTTATAGGAAGGACATTGTTAAGGTGGAGAGGGTTCAGGCTGCGACTTTTTTCACTGGAGCTTAGGAGGTTGAGGGGTGACCTTTTCGAGATCTGTAAAATCATGAGCGGTAGAGATAAGGTGAATAAGAGGTGTCCTTTCACTAGGGTGGGGGATTTCAAGACGAGATGGTATATTTTTTAACATGAGAGAAGATTTAAAAATGACTTGAGGAGCAATTTTTTTACACAGAGAGTGGTTCATGTGTGGAATGAACTTCCAGAGGAAGTGGTGGATGCGGATAGTTACAATATTTAAAACACATTTGGATAAGTGCATGGATAAGAAATATTTGGAAGGATATGGGCCAAGTGCAGTGATGTGGGGCTAGTTTACTTTGGGATTATGGTTAGCACAGACTGGTTGGGCTGAAGGATCTGTTTCCCATACTGAATGACTCTATGATTAGTGAGCCAGATGGGTTTTTCCTGACAATTGACAACAGTTTTGTGGATATCATCAGACTTTTAATTACAAATTGTATTGAATTCCAATTCCACCATTTGCTGTGGCAGGATTCAAACACACATTCCCAGAACATTAGGGGTGGCACGGTGGCTCAGTGGTTAGTACTGCTGCCTCACAGCACCAGGGACCCAGGTTTGATTCCAGCCTCAGGTCACTGTCTGTGTAGAGTTTGCACATTCTCCCCATGTCTGCATGGGTTTCCTCTGGGTGCTCTGGTTTCCTTCCACAGTCCAAAAGATGTGCAGCGTAGGCGGATTGGCCATGCTAATTTGCCCATAGTGCCCAGGAATATTTAGGTTAGGTGTGTTAGACATGGGAAATTAGGGGAGTTGGTCTGGGAGGGATGCTCTTTGGAGGGGCAGTGTGGACTTGTTGGGCCAAATGGCCTGTTTCCACACTGTAGGATTTCTATGGATTATCTGGATCTCTGGATTAATAGTCTAGCAATAATACTGCTAGGCCATCAACTTCCATAACCCATTTAGAAACTTTCTGAGAGGAAACGTCAAGTGGACAGAATTTTCTTTGGTTGGGAGATTTCAATGTCTGTCATGAAGAGTAGCTTGATAGCACTACTGCTGGCTGAGTCCTCAGCAAACTGCTGCCAGACTAGGCCCGTGGTAAATGGTAAAGAGAGAGTAAAACGTACCAGACCTTTTCCTCACCCTCTATCTGTTGCACATTTGTCTGTGAGAGTATCACTCGGAGTGACACTACAAAGTCCTTGGAAAATAAAGTCCTGTCTTCACACTGATCCTTCCCTCCATTGTGTTTTGTGGCACCATTACCATGTTAAATGGGATAGATTCTGAACAGATCTATCATGTCAAAATTGGGATGTTCTGGCAACATGCTGACAATAATATTGAGGACTGAACCAGCAGAATTTCCAGAGCTAGCATGCTTCTAACCAAGCTCTACCAGTACAGCTACAACATTGGCATCTACCTGACAATATGGCAAATTATTCAGGTATGGGTCTGTCCGTAAAAAGCAGGAGAAATACAAGATGGCCAATTATCACTCTATCAGTCTACCCTTAAACGTCAGCAAAAATGATGGAAAGGATCATCAACAATGCTATCAAGTGTCATTTGCTCAGCAATGCCCTGCTCACCAAAGCTCAGTTTGGGTTCCGCCAGGTCTACTCAACACCTGGCCTCATTACAATGTTAGTCCAGACATAGACTCCAGAAGTGAACTAGCAGTGAGGTAATGACATCAAGGCAGAATTTCATCAAGTAAGACATTAAAGAGAACGAGAAAAACTGTGGGCATCAGGGGAAAACTCTTGACTAGTTGAAGTTATGTCTAACGCAAATGAAGATGGTTGTGATTTGTTGAAAACCAAACAGTCCAGACCCAGGACATCTCTGTAGGTGTTCACCAGCATAGTTTCCTCAGCCCAATTACCATCTCCAGCTGCTTCATCAATGCCCTTCTTTCCATCATAAGGTCAGAACTGGGGATGATTGCTAATAGTTCCATGATGTTAAGCACTATTCTCAACTCTTCAGATACTGGAGCAGTCGGTCTCTTTATGCAATAAAATTGGACAATGCGCAGGTTTGGGCTGATAGCTTTCTTTAAAATTTATTTGCAGGATCAGGGTGTCACTGGCTAGGCATTTTTTGCCTATTTATTGCCCATTTATTGCCCATCCTTAATTGCCCTGGTGCTAGTTAAGAGTCAACCATATTGCTGTGGGCCTGGAGTTACCTAGGTTTTATTGGTAGAGGGATTGAGTTTCGGAGCCATGAGGTCATGTTGCAGCTGTACAAAACTCTGGTGCGGCCGCACTTGGAGTATTGCGTACAGTTCTGGTCACCGCATTATAGGAAGGATGTGGAAGCATTGGAAAGGGTGCAGAGGAGATTTACCAGGATATTGCCTGGTATGGAGGGAAGGTCTTATGAGGAAAGGCTGAGGGTCTTGAGGCTGTTTTCGTTAGAGAGAAGAAGGTTAAGAGGTAACTTGATAGAGACATACAAGATGATCAGAGGATTAGATAGGGTGGACAGTGGGAGCCTTTTTCCTCGGATGGTGATGGCTAGCACGAGGGGACATAGCTTTAAATTGAGGGGTGACAGATATAGGACAGATGTCAGCGGTAGGTTCTTTACTCAGAGCGTAGTAAGGGCGTGGAATGCCCTGCCTGCAAAAGTAGTAGACTCGCCAACTTTAAGGGCATTTAAATGGTCATTGGATAAACATATGGATGATAATGGAATAGTTTAGGTTAGATGGGCTTCAGATTGGTTTTGCAGGTCAGTGCAACATCGAGGGCCAAAGGGCCTGTACTGCGCTGTAATGTTCTATGTTCAATGTTCTATGTTTTATCCAGCTTCTCCTTATAACTCAAACCCTCCAGTCTTGGTAACATTCTGGTAAATCTTTTTTGCAGCCTTTCCAGTTTAACAACATCTTTCCTATAGTACAGTGACAAGAAATGTACGCAGTACTCCAAATGTGGCCTTATTGATGTCTTGTACAGTTGTAACATGAAGTCCCAACTCTTGTATTCAATGCTGTGACCAAAGAAGGCAAGTGAGCCAATAGTGTCCCTTCACCACCCTGTCTATCTGTGATGCCACATTCAAGGAACCATTTGCCTTAAACCTGACGTCTCTCTGTTCAACAGCAGTCCCTAGGGTGTTAGTATTAACTGTGTAAGACCTCCCCTGGTTTGTCTTAACAAAATACCACACCCTGCATTTATCTGAATTAAACTCCATCTGCCATTCCTTGGCCTTCTGGTACAATTGATCAAAATCCCTGCTGTCTTGCCAAATTTTTGTTCCTTAATCATACATACCAAAAGCCAAGTCATTACGCAAGATTGCTTCACATGTAGTTCACTCAAATTTGGGAGTTTCCTGAAAACCACTAGATTTTTAAAATAATAAATTTCCAATAAACCTTTTGCACTGAATAGTGACAGGCACAGGGATGCAATCCTGACTGGAATGAAAGAAAGAAAATAACTTATGCAAGCTTAGGGTTAAAGATGACAAAAACATGTGATTAAATTTCACCAAAACAATTTAAATCTTCCCCATAATGTATTTTAAATCAATTATTGAATGTGGGAGATAACAGAAATTAATCGAGAGGTCCTTTTAGAATTTTGGTTATGTTAATTCTATGGACTTGTTCTAAATTAGGAATTGAAAAAATCAACCCAGCAAGCAATACTATCTTTCCTTTCTCCCCTTGCTTTCCATAATTTAGTTATAATTTGTTATAATTTTATTACGAATAATTTTGGACAATCAACCCACTCTGTTCACAGATTTTGTTAAAGCGCAATACCATCCAGATGCAGCTGTTGTGGATAACGTTATTGGAGTTACATCAAATACTGAGAGGTACATTGTAAGCATGCCAGACTATCTGGCTAACAGTGTCACTAACTTGGGTTGAGTACCCAGCTGAGCTCAGTGTTCCTCGCCTGCTGTTTCACTTCGAAGCAGGGCTGAAGCCAAGAAACAAATCTGGGAGAGGGTGGAGGAGCACAGCTCCAATGATGTCGTACTGCCCAAGTTTTTTGGGTGTAACAAATTCCACAAGCTCTCAAACATTTTATAATTAATTACTTCATTCAACCTGATGTGTCCAGACTCAATGGAAAATGCAAAGCTGAATTGTGCCCATATTTTTAAAGAGCACAAAAAGCCTTCCATTTACCTGAGTTAGGTTCCCTTATGTATTTCTGTTTAACAATTGCCTGTGTCACAGACAAGTTGTCTTGAAGTTCTCATTGAAGAGGCAATTCAATAAAGATTACAAGAATTTTTTACATTGGATGGCTGAACCTTGGATTTTCCATTCCTGTTGAATTGTCTGCACTTAGAAACTCACACAAGTGATGCTTTTGCCCAATACTGAGGACTGTCTCCCTATAGAAATATATCCAACTAAGTCCAGAGAGTTTAGTTTCAGGTTGTCAGGACAAGCAATATATCTAACCATGTTTCTGATGGTCTATAAAGAAAGACTGGATTGATTGTTGTCACGTACCGAGAAACGGTGAAAAGTGTTGTTTTACTTGATATACTGGCAGACTGTATCATACAAAGTGCATCAGGGTAGCAGAAGAGAGTGCAGAATACAATGTTACAGCCACAGAGAGACAGGTGTAGAGAGAGACCAGAATTAACATTTGAGAGGTCCATTCAAAAGTCTGATAACAGTGGGGAAGAAGCAGTTCTTGAATCTATATGTATATATATTCAAACTTTTACATCTTCTGCCTGACAGAAGAGGGTGGAAGAGAGTATAACTGGGGTGGGAGGGGTCTTTGATTATGTTGGTTGCTGTCCCGAGGCAGCAGGAAGTATAGATGGAGTCAACAGATGAGAGGCTGCTTTGTGTGATGGACTGGGCTGTGTTCACACCTCTGTGCAGTTTCTTGTTGTCTTGGGAAAAGCAGTTGCCATACCACACTGTGATGCATCCAGATAGGTTGCTTTCAATAGTGCATCTATAAAAATTGGTTAGAATCCTTGTGAATGTATCAAATTTCCGTAGCCTCCTGAGGAAGTAGAGACATTGTTGTGGTTTCTTGACTGTCGTGTCAATGTGGGTGGACCAGGACAGATTGTTGGTGATCATCACTCCCAGGAACTTGATGGTCTTGACCATTTCCACCTCAGCACTATATAGACAGGGGTGTGTCCTCCACTCTGCTTCCTGAAGTCAATGACCAGCTCTTTCATTTTGCTGACATTGATAGAGAGATTGTTGTCTTTACACCATGCTGCTAAGCATACAATCTCTTTCCGGAATTCTGTCTTGTTGATGCACTTTTATAGTCCATTTTACAACCTCAGAACATCCCAAATTGTCTACAATCACTCTCCACCTATCATGATTGTTGTAATGTGAAACTTTTGGCAGTACATTCACAGGAGCACCTGATGCAACAGGAGTGTCTAGTCCCAGCTTTTGCAGCCTTTATTCTGGATGGCAGATGTAGTCAAAACCTAATCTGAAGGAAAACTCTTTGTATGTTAATGAAAGACCACAAATCTCATTACAGAATGTCAACATCAGCAAATATTTACTTGTGGTCTGATGTTACTTATGCAGCCATGCTCAGCATCTATAGCCTGGATGTTTTCTATGTCCATTCAGACAAGGAGATGAAAGGAAGTTTAAAGACAGAGATATACTGGCCATCCAATTATACCTCATTTTATTATCCTGCCTGTTTCTCCAATTTTATGTAAAACTTTGACAAAACACACAGCAATTTCCACTGCACCATAATGTAATGTGTGAGAAGCTGGTTTCCATTTTATTTCAGTTCAGTCTCGGCTCATTTCCCATGTCCCTGTTTGAAATATGATGAGTGAGTGATGTGTTCAGGGTGAACACATTCCAAACCACAGATGGCCTCATAACACCATTAAGTAGATTCACATCAGGAGAGCAATGTGGAACTTGGGGTGGCATGGTAGCTCAGTGGTTAGCACTGCTGCCTTGTAGTATGAGGGAGCTGGGTTCAAATCCAGCTTCAGCTGACTGTTTTTGTGGTCTCCCTGTGTTTGTGTGTATGTTTCTACCAGGTGCTCCAGTTTCCTCCCACAATACAAAGATGTGCAGCTTAAGTGGTTTAGGCATGGTAAGTGGAGGGGGGGTATCCTTCTGGTTGGGATCAGTGCAGACTTGATGGGCAGAATGGCCTTTTTCTGCAATGTAGGGTGGGCTTGCCAAATTCCCAGATTAAGGGAAATTAGTGTCAGACTCCCAGGGCTAGGTTAGATATCACACGAGACCAGATTATAGTCCAACAGGTTGATGTGAAAACACAAGATTTCAGAGCACAGCCCCTTCGTCAGGTGCAGAGGAGTAAGGTGTAAAATTTCTAGGGCCAGTGAGGGATAGTTTCAAAGTTCCAGGATGGAGAATGAAGTGTCACATTCCTAGGAGAGAATCCCGAATGTGGAAGCAGACAATTCAGCTCATCGAGCCCAGACCAACCCTCTGAAGAGCATCCCACTCACACCCAATCCCTACCCTATCCCTGCATTTCCCATGGCTAGTCCACTGAGCCTGGACACTATGGATGATTTGGCGTGGCCAATCTGCATAACCTGCAGAAACCCACGCAGACACGGGGAGAATGTGCAAACTCCACACAGACAGTTGCCCGAGAGTGAAATCTGACACTGTGAGGCAGCAGTACTAACCACTGAGCCATCGTGCTGCTCCAAAGGACGGGAAGTGGTGTGTCAAATTTCTGGAGGAGGGTGGAGGAAGTTTCAAAGTTCCAGGATATCAAATTCCCAGGGATGGGGAGGATAGTGTGAAATTCCTGGGACAGTTGGTGTCAAATGTTGGGATTGGGAGGGATATGTCACATTCCAGTGGATGAAGAGATGAGTGTCAAATTCCTGGGACAAAGACCTTAGGAAGTGAGTGGATTTTCTGTTCAATATGTGGGAGCAGAGCTGATTAGTTGCCCCAGGGTGAAACCCTTTACCCCTGAATCAGATTTCCAATTTCAGGTGAAAAATGTTTAACCAATGAGAAAATTAGATCTGAAACAAAATGTTGCAGATGCTGAAAAACATGTTTTTAAAGCTCCAGACATTTTACAATTGACAGCAAAATTGACCATTGATGGAGGAAACAGAAACTCTGGGACAACCCTCACCCCATGGATGAAGTCATAGAGAGATCTACAGCACAGAGAAAAGCCTTTCAGCCCATCATGTACCACTGGTCAAAAACCAACCAGCTAACTATTCTAATCCCATTTCCAGCACTTGGCCCATAGCCTTGTATGCCTTGACATTGCAGATACACATCTAAATACTTCTTAAATGTTTTAAGGGTTTCTGCCTCTAATCACCCTTAAAGGCAGTGAGTTCCAGAGTCCCACTAACATCTGGATGAAAATGTTTTTCCTCACATCTGCTCTTAATCCTCTGCCCCTCACCTTAAATCTATGCCCCTTGGTTATTGATCTCTCCATCAAAAGGAAAAGTTTCTTACTATCTATCCTATTTATGCCCTTTAGTCTTATACATCTCAATTGCGTCCCCTCCCAAAACATAGCTTAAAACTTTAAGACATATTGTCGGTGTTGTACTGCAGACCAAACTCCACTCAAATTCTTGATATGTTTCTACATTATAGGACGGGAATTTCAATTATAAGACTGATCTGCCAGTTCAAAGAATGTTATGCTGATGTATTGAAAAGAGCGCAGAACAAGAATAGCAGAGATACTCGGTCTGTTCTCTCTTGGAAAGAAATGATGGAATGATTTTGAAAGTATTTATGATTTATTTTTAAAAAAAGAATAATTGTGAACAAGTACAATGTCAAAAAAAGCACCAATCCTATTGGCTCCCAACCAATTCATTCTAATTTTTCCCATTTAAAGAGGGGTCGAACAAAGTTTTGAAATGTTCAGAGATCATTCAAGCTGACCATTTACATAGTTAGTGGAAACTATTCTTTATATTTGAATTGAAATGCCCCTTTTTGCATAAATTGAATTATTCAGACAAGTAATGCCGTTGAGAAATGGAGAGAAAGATTTCTCAGAGACTCTGAGCAATACCATTAAAAAGCTACTTGGGCAATTGAAGCTGCAGGGATCGAATTTGAGGATTTGGCTGAAGCTCATCTTTCTATGTGGGAAAACAAGTCGGCTTGGATTGTGTGCCTTCTTTCCACTGCTGGCAGGGAAAGCATTAGTCAGTGCGTCAAACACTACAATTAAAAGGAAAAAAAAACCTTTGCGTGCTTCTAAAATACTCGCTGTGCCTGAGCTGTCACTTTATCATGCCGTGGTCAGTAGAGCTGGCAGACATGGCGACCGACAGAGTTATACTCGAGAGCGATTAGATGCGAGCCTCTCGATTGTTCCTTGTCATGTGGCTGAGTCGGAGGTTACTGACCTAGCTGGCTATTAGCTTGGGATCTGTTCAGCGTCCAGCTGCTGAGAACTCGCTGAACATGAGCCAGGAGGCCCCACCTGTCTGAGTTCCATTCCTCCTAACTGAGTTATCTAACGGGCTTTCAGTCAGGGAATAGAAGGGCAGCGCCATAAAACAAATTCTTTGTTTAACTTTTTGGACAAAGACAGTGTGATCTGTCGCTAAAGTATTTGTGAGCATCGAGCCATCCGACTGAAGCAGAGGGCTGACAGCATTCTCAAGGAAACTTCTTTTAATGTCCAGCTGAACATGCTCCCTTAAGGCTTCGGGAAGAATTTGGCACACTGACAATGCTGCATTTGACAGGCTGTGTGGAATAAGCTATGTAACTTGGCGTCAATGAGCCTCCAAAGACTATTCAAAAACAACTGGGGGTTCTTTAATCTGTGAAACACAAAGATTTCAGTGAATGAAATAAGACGCCTTGCTTTAACCTGCAAACATACTTACACAATACCTTATTGCCTGATTTTTGAAGTAATTGAAGTAATTATGTGGATTTATTTCTTCGTAGAAAGCGTGCACAGCAATTTTCTGATGTAAACTTGTCTTGAACCCTAGAAACATTCCTTGGAAGTTATCTTACCGCTTGGGTTTGTTCCACTCTAAATGGGTACAATGTGTAATGAAACCACACGGAAGGCAATGGTGAGTAAATAGTTCATTAGGCAGAGAGACAGTGTCCTGAGAAAGTCACGGCATTTAACCATGGAACAAGCTGTGATTTTTACAAAATTGAGCAAATATATTTTTCCGCTCCAGCTCTGAGCAAATTGATGAGACCACCTCTCAGTAACGTTTAACCCATTAGGTTACCAAGTGCTGCACAACATTCCCTTATAGACCAATTACTTTAAGCATGCGATGTCCGCTAGTTGTCGCACCTCTGAACGTGAAAGTTTTGAATTTGGGCTAAACCCAAGTTGTGGATGCGCAGTCCAGGCTGAAGCTGTTGGAAGTTTCCTGTTGTCGGAGCTGCAATTTTGCAGAGGTCTGGTCTGTTTCTTCAGCTAGTTCCGTGGCACTGTTGGAAGAAGAAGAGGATAATGCTAGTCAATATAGTGCGAAGAAATAAGAAAAGAAAACTAGTTAATAATCCCGTGTTGACGTGGGATCTTGCTGTGCTGTCATAATGGCTACCTATCAACAAATACAAATTTTTTTTTGGTGAGAAAGCTTTGGAACGTTTTAAGGAAGGCTGCATAAATTCGAATTATTTATTTCTACAAGTAAGCAATTCTCCACCCAAATATCACCCTTTTGTCATGGATGAAGCTTTAACATTAACGTTATTCAACATATTTTACAAGCACCAGGAGTTAAAATTGCATTGTTGCACTCTACAGGAAATTATCAGCATAACTTCTGGTCATTGTGACTATGGGGCTTTCAGACCAGCTCCCAGAAGTAGGCATTTGAGCCATTGAGTCTGCTCCATAGTTCAACAAGATGGTAGATCTGATAATCCTCAACCCCTCTTTCCTACCTTTCTTTTTCCTTAATGACCAAGCCTCCATAGCCGTCTACAGTAAAGAATTCTGAGGATTTACTACCCTCTGAGAGAAGCAATTCCTCTTTAGCTCTGTCTGGACTGGACAACCTTCTATTCTGAGTTGATGTGCCCTTGTCCACACAAGGGACAAAAGCCTCTCAATACTTATCCCATCAAGCTACCTAGCTTTTATATTTCAGTAAAGTTGCTTCTAAGCTCCAATGGGTACAGGCCCAATTTACTCAATCACTTCTCAGAAGAAAATGCCTCCATACCTGGAACAAGCCTATTGAACCTTTTCTGACTGCCTCTAATGCTAGTATATCTTAAACAAGGAACAAAAAGTGTTCACAGTATTCCAGATGTGGACTAACCAGTGCCTTGTATAGTTTTAGCAAGACTTCCAAACTTTTATACTCAATTTCTTTTGAAAAAAGACCAACATTCCTATTACATGCTGAACATGTATGCTATCTTTTTATGATTCATGCATGAATACCCAAAATCCTGCTGCGCTGTAGCTTTCTGCAGTGTTTCTCCATTTAAATAATGTTCAACTTCTCTACTTTTCCTACTAAATTTCAAATCCTCAAAAGATTCCCAAATTATATTCCATCAACAAGTTTTTGCTCACTTAGTTAACCTGTCTATATTCCTCTTTCCTCAGCACTTGACTTATCATCTATTTTTATGTCATCCAGTCCACTAGTTACAGGTTGCCATCCTGAAAATGTCCAGTTATGCCAACCTGTAGTAATTAGCCAGTCCTTTGTCTGCATTTATGTGGTACCCCCAACACATGGGCTCTTGTTAAGTAACCTTGTGTGTGGTATCCTATCAAATGTCTTTTGGAAATCTAAATATATTACATCTGCTGATTCCCCTTTACCTATCCTGCTTGTTACGTCCTCAAAGAATTCTAATATATTTGTCAGGCATGATTTCCCCTTTATGAAGCCATGCTGACTCTCGTTATATTGTATATTTCTAAATGCTGTGCTATTACATCCTTTCTAATAGACTAACATTTTTCCAATGACAGATGCTAAATTAAATAGCCTATAGGTTACTTATTTTTATCTCCCCATTTTGAATGAGGATGTTAGACTGGCAGTTTTACAGCCCTCTTGGGCATTTTCATTTCTAAGCATTTTTGGAAGATAAATACCAGTGCATACATTATCTATGTAGCTACTTTCTTTAACATTCCAGGATGCAACCTATCAGTTCCAGGGGACTGTTTACTATATTTGGAATGCTATTAGTGTCTTCTACCTTGAAGAATGACGCAAAGTACTTTGCCATTTTATGCTTTCCATTATTATTTCCTCAGGCCTACTTTCAAATTGGTCACTTTTATATAGAGTCATAGAGTCACGCAGCACGGAAACAAACCCTTCAGTCCAACTCATCCATGCTGACCAGATTTCCCAAACCAACTACTCCCATTTGCCTGCTTATGGCCCATATCCCTCGAAACATTCCCCATTCATGTACTTGTCTAAATGTCTTTTAAATGTTATAATTGTACTTGCCTCTGCTGCTTCTTCTGGCAGTTCATTCCATATACACACCACCCTCTGTGTGAAGAAGTTGCCCCTCCGGTCGCTTTTAAAACTTTCTCCTCTCACCTTAAAGCTATGGTCTCTAATTTTAAACCTGCCTACCCTCGGGAAAAGACTTTGGTTATTCACCTTATCTATGCCTCTCATGATTTTATAAACCTCTATAAGGTTACCCCTAAACCCCCTACACTCCAGGAAAAAACAATTCCATTCTATCCAGCCTCTCCTTATAACTCAAACACTCCATTATATTTACAAAAGCTCTCTATTTTTATGTTACTTACTAGTTTACTCTCGAAGTTTATTTATTTTTGTGGTTGAGAAAATTATGACAGATAGTATTAATCTCTCAGAAAGGCAAAGATTAGTTAAGTATAGCCAGCATGAGTTTATCAGAGGGATATCATGTCTGGCAGATTTGATTGAGTTTTGAGCGGGTGACTAGATATTTGGTTGATGGCAATGCAGTGGATGTAGTCTACATAGACTTTGGTAAGGCTTTGACAAGGTCTCACATGGTAAAAGGCTAGTAATCCAAGACAATTTGGCAAATTTAATGCGAAATTGATTTAATGGCAGGAGGCAGAAGGTAATAGTTAAATGTTGTTCTTGTGTTTCAAAGCCTGTGTTCAATAGTGTACTGAAGGGTTTGTAGCGTACATCAACGATCTAGACATGCTGTAGGAGGTTTGATCAGTAAGTTTGCAGGTGATACAAAAATTGATGGTGAGGTAATAAAAGGAGGAGGAAAGCCTTAGACTACACAATGATATAGCAGGCTAGTCGGTTGGGCAGAACAATGGAAAACAGAACTTAAGTCTAAAAAATGTGAAATTATGCATTTTGGGAGGACTAACAAGACAAGGGAGTTCACAACAAAAGTAACACAGTGGAATGCACTGCTACCTTGGGGAACTATTTGTGTGGAGTTTGCACGTTCTCCCTGTGTCTGTGTAAGTTTCCTCCCACAGTCCAAAGATGTGCAGGTTAGGTGGATTAGCCATGTTAAATTGCCCCATAGTGTCCAGGGATACGTAGGCTAGGTAGAGTAACTATGGTAAATGCATGATTACAGGGATAGGATAGTGGAGTGGGTCTGGATGGGATGGTCTTCAGAGGGTCAGTGCAGACTCGATGGTTTGAATGTCCTCTTTCTGCACTGTAGAGCATCTATGGAGGGAGGAACAGAAAGTTCATGTTTTGAGTCCAATGACCATCACTGGATGCTGCCAGACCTGCTGAGGTTCTCCAGCAATTCGCTTTTGTTTCAGATTTCCAGCATCCGCAGTTCTTTGTTTATTTAAGGGAGTTCATAATGTATGGTAGGAGCCTTTGAAAGAATAGCACCTTAGTGTGAATGACCACAGATTCTTGAAAGTAAAGGTACAGGTGCATAAGATGGTTAAGAAGGCATATGAGATACTTGCCTTTACTAGTCATGGCACTGAATACAGAAGCAGAAAGAGTACGATGGAGATGTATAAGATGTTAGTCTGGCCACAGCTGTAGTACTGTGTACAGTTCTAGTTGCCACATTATAGGAAGGATGTGTTTCACTAGAGAGGGTGCAGAGGAGATTCCGATGTTGCCTCAGCATTTCAGCTGTGAAGAGAGACTAGTTAAGCTGATGAAGAGTCTTGAAATTTGAAACTTGAAACTATAACTCTGCCACACCTACTGAGTTTTGGCCAGAAATTTCGGTCTTCTTCTAGATATGTTGTTTTCCTTAGAGCAGAGAGGGCTGAGGGTGGACCTGATCAATTTATACAAAATTGAGGGGCATAGATCTGAAAGACAGGAAGAAACATTTCTCCTTTGTAGAGGGATCAATAACCAGGAAGAATAGATTTCAGGTGAACAACAGGATGTTTAGAGAGGATTTAAAGAAAATTGTTTTCACCCAGAGACTGATGGGTATTTGCAACTCACTGCCCGAAAGGGTGGTAGAGAGTGAAACCTTTACAACATTTAAGAAGCATTTAGGTTATCACTTGAAGTGCCATAGCAAACAAGACTACAGGCCAAGTATTGGAAAATGGGACTAGAGTAGATAGATTCCTAATGACTGACATTGACATGCTAGGCCAAGAGGTTTCTTTCCATCTTGTAAGACTTTATAACGCTATGATTCTGGTTGACCACTAATCTTTGCCATATTGTATGTTTATTTTCTTTAAGTTTGATGCTATCGTTAACTTTCATTGTTGATAGTACATTGTTACAGTTATACAACTGAACAATCACAGTATTCCTGAAACCTGGTGATGGTAAAAATGATCACAAAGATATTGCAGTATAAATCAAACTGGTTCGCTGATATATTTCTGGGAAAGAAACCTGCCATCTTTATCCAGTTTTGTGTGTGACTCCAATTGCACAGCAACTTACTCTTGAAGGGCAGTGAACATCAAGCAACTCAATTGTACCACCATTTCTGCTGTTAAGGAATAGTGATAGCCTCAGATGGTCAAATCCTGAGAATGAGTTTAAAAAAAAAAGTGCATTTAATCCTTAAATCTGTGATGACTAAGCATATAAGTTAGGCTTTCACTTCAGATTCATTTTTAAAAAGTTAAGGAATTTGCCAGTAGAAGCCATACAGTGCAAGAGGGATGCAGTAATTTTTCTTTGTTAGCTTTGAGTCACACATTATTACTCAATGAAGAGAAAAAAATATTTCTGTGCCTTGGTTTAACGTTGATGGTAATCCGTTGAAATTAACGGGTCACTGGCAGTGTTATGGTCAGCTACCAGGGTTGCTGTCTAATTTCTGTTGGAAATATCAAGGAGGAATGATGGGTGAGTTGCCTAGCAGTAAAAGCAATTAATTTAAAGAAAAAATACTGAGTTGGAGTTCTCTCAGATTTATTCCCCATATTTTCTTCTCATTTACCCTGTAGGCAGTGACAGAAAAAAAAGGTCCTCTAAGAGTTCCTGAATTCTTTTTTGGACAGATCTGCTGGGAGATTTGTGTTTCTGAATACTGGGTGAGGATCAATCTCAGCTATGAAACAGAGCCGATGCACACAGGGTAGTGCATTCTACCCCCTCTCTTCCTTACTCCCTGACTGCTCCACTCCACCTTCTCTATAGGTGTCCCAGCTCTGCCCCGATCCCTCACTCCCTGAGTGTCCCAGCTGTGCCCCGATCCCTCACTCCCTGAGTGTCCCAGCTGTGCCCCGATCCCTCACTCCCTGAGTATCCCAGCTCTGTCCCAATCCCTCACTCCCTGAGTGTCCCAGCTGTGCTCCGATCCCTCACTCCCTGTGTGTCCCAGCTGTGCTCCGATCCCTCACTCCCTGAGAGTCCCAGCTGTGCCCCGATCCCTCATCCCCTGAGTATCCCAGCTCTGCCCTGATCCCTCACTCCCTGAGTATCCCAGCTCTGCCCCAATCCCTCACTCTGAATGTCTCAGCTCTGTTCCAATCATGTCTCACTCCCAGTATCCCAGATCTGCTCAAATTCTGTCTTACTCTAAATGCCCCAACTCTGCTCCAGTCTCTTACTCTCCAAGCAGTTTAGCTCTGCTCATTCCCTGTATACTTCAACTTTACGACAATTCTCCGTCCTGTTCCAGATCCATCCCAGGAACTTCAATTTTGTCCCACTCTTTCATGCATTTCCATGTGTTCCAATTGTAGTGGTGTTCAGTGAACTGACTATCCATTGATACTCAAGGAAAGAATTTGAATCGTTATTCACTGCTTAGTTCCAATCCCCACACTGTCTTGCGCTGCCTTGTTTTCTAGTGCATATTAAAGAGTCATGCTGGAAAAACATGGCCAAATATGAGTAGGAATGTATTAATCAAGTGATTGTTATAGAAAACACTAAAATTAGAAGTAATTATATTTAAATTATGCATGGGACCCCAGAGAATCCACCCATGTGGCCTGTAAATGGATGGACACAGCTGGTGTATTGAGCTTAGCCAAAATGATCCTGGTCTTTCAGTGTATTTAAGGACTCATTAGATGAATTTTGCAATGTCTATCACTAGGTCTTTGTTTACTGCATATACTTGGAAGAAGAAAATGTTCTTATTCTAAGGCAAACGTCTCTTGTGCATCACATGACATGATTAATTAAAGGAACGGAGCTAATTGCCAGACTGTGCAGGTGATTTGTGTCCGAAGTTTTCTACCACCAGACCTGAATCAAAGGCCAGCTGGAGGGGTTGTGTCTGTTTCCCTTCTATGGGCCCAGGGCCAGGAATGAGCAATTCCTGCAGACACCAGTCACAAGTGTGGAATTTCTTTTCATTTTCCAACCCTGTATATACCCATTTAGAAGCTGGATAAATAGGAGGGTGATCGCTGAGTCCTTTGCTCAGATTTCTGATGGCACCCTGAGGTGAGACCCTCAATACAAGTGCTGATCTATTATAACCTGTGAAGATGCGAAGTGAAATGTGTTAATTTCCAGACCTAGTTGCATTAAGTTGAAGAAAGAGCCTTTTCCTTTAGTAAAAGCAAACAGGTGGGATGAACTATTTGCTGACTTGCATTATAAAAGAATCATAGTTGATGTTCTTGAAGAGACATGGGTGAAAAATGATGCCTTAGCTTAGAAAACTTAAAATAAATAAATGTGACCAGTTTCCACTGGCCAAAACATGGGATTACATTTTTTGCTAGGTATAGAGAGTATCCTTTCAACGTGTTTCGCTTTTGAGCAGATCTCAGGCAGAACAATAAAGGAACTCAAACATGTCATTCAAGTATGTGCTCTCTCTTACTACTTGACTGCTCCAGCCCTGCATCCCTCCCATCGTCTGAGTGCTCCAGTTCTGTTCCAATCACTTCCTCACTTTTTACTACAGAACTGAAACCTCGGGTACAACATAGTACTTCCAGTAAGGTCATGTTTTGTGAGGCTTTGGGCATTGCCAGGGAAAATAATTCCTAAGCACCCTCGCATGACTGCCCAGCTTACATATGGAGTAAATTGTCTTTAAATTCCACATTTCATTCTAAGCGTAAAGCACTTTGGGATGAAAATATTACTGACTGCCTATTTATTTTTGATTGAAGATATAAACAGCACCTGAACTCTGAATTTTGACCTTGGCTGAGCCTGATCTTGAAGGAAGCCAAACTAAAAAGGGACTTAAAGGAATTCTCTACATTGATTAAAATCTTCACTCTCAATTTCTATGGAAATTCTCAAAATATTTTGCCATAACCTTGATGTACACCAATGAAATAATAGCAAAAGTATATATTAATTCATGGGGCGTGGACAGCACTGGCTAGGCCAACATTTATTGTCTATCCTTCATTGTCCAGAGGGCAGTTAAGAGTTAGCACGTTGCTGTGGGTCTGGAGTTACATGTAGTCCACCAGAAAAGGCTGGCAGATTACCTCCCCTAAAGGGCGTTAGTCAACCAAATGGGTTTTTCCTGACAATCAGTGATGATTTCGTGGTCATTATAAGACTCTTTCCTCTAAATTATTATTGAATTCAAATTCCACCATCTGATGGGATTCAAACCCAGGTGTCCAAGCATTACCTGGGTCTGTGAATTAATATTCTAGCGAAAATACCAATAAGTCAATAAGTGGTTGCTTTTATGTCTTTTTCAGGAATTCCACTGATTTGCAACTAAAGGACCCTGGTAGAAATTCTATCTGCTTTTATCTATATGCTATAATATATCAGAATTCATGTCCATTAACAACTTCTAATATTAACTTCATAACTCATGTCCATAACTTTGTAACTCATGTCCATTCATAACTATTTGGGATTCTATTTCACCTTATATCGTGTTGCTGTGAATGTATAATAAAGAGGCTATTTTTGCCACTCACTGATCCTGGTCATCTGGTTCTTTGAATGAGATCTCACAACTTGGCGTATTCGGCAGGATGCTGGAGATACTGTCAAACCTGACTGGTCACGGACACTAGCAAGAGGTAAGCAGCACCCTTCTCAGTCACGATCTAGTCCCTGAACGCGTGCTGAACCTCTCGTGAGTGAGCTATCATTTCGCATTCCCCGCGCCTGGAGCTAGAAGGCTCAAACCTGACTGAAACAGGTCTAAGACAAGGTGTCCACGGCCAGACATTGTCTATGGCGTGTGATTTCAGGTAGTCATGTGTGACCTCAGTAAGCTGTCTACATCGCCCAAAGGCAGGCTTGCCCCTTCTGACATAACAGAGGATGAAATGCTGCAGCAGTTACTACAGTACATTGAAATACAATTTTTGTTAGAGAAGACTCTAACTGGAATTGAGCGGAAATATAATGTTCCAAAAGGACAGTGGTCCCTGGAGGACATGAAATAGGTCTGGGGAAAAACCACCCGGCAGGAGAATAAGGACAGGGTTTAATGCTCCCTTACATTGATGGCTCAACTCTGCCAAAGAAATGAACTCATGACCCGGTCAGCTCATGACTGAGAAATAAATAAACTCAAAGAACAAATAAAAGCCATGCACGAGCAACTACAGAAGGAGAGATCCAAATGAGATCAGGAGGCTGTAAAGGAGAATAAGAAACTGAAGGATGAACTAACAGTTTTGTCAGTTTCTTGCTTGGCTCCCAAGACAATACCAAGTCTATACCCAACCACCCACGAAATCCAGTAAATGGTTAAACAAAACAAAGCTATAGCTCTTAAAACTGGGGAATCCTCTAGCAGCGACAGTGATGAAGACTATACACCCCCAACACCCTTTTTACGGTCCCTTAAAACCAAAAAAGTAAAAATTGAGAAATTGGTGAGGCAAAGATTAGAGAATGGTAGGGAGGTAGATGTTCCCATGAGGCAGACCGAAAACCACATCGTACACGTGCCTGTGGCCCCTGAGAACATTGACAGGTGGTCTAAAGAAATGCCTCACCCAAAGAAAGGGCCAATGAAAACCTGGGAAAGCCTAGACCGGTTAAGGGGAATATACCTGCTCCATGCCTGGAATGGGGTACAAATCCTCACTGTCATAGTCACCAAGAGAGAGGGATGCTGCCTCCATGAGGCAGTTAAAGGTGGAATACGAGCAGGAGCTGCAAGCTGGCTGGACAGCAATAAAACAGTGGCTACAGGGATATAGCCCATCTCAGACTGATTGGACAAAGGTCACTGTCTGCTGTCAAAACGCCACTGAGGAAGTCCCCAAATATGAGGAAAGGTTTAGGACAACCTGGAAGGAATATGCAGGGGTCCCAAATGTAAAGGATGATAAAGATTTCGAAAACTGCGACTCTGGCCCGCTAAAATCTGCCTTTGTGGCAGGACTCAAACCAGAGCTCGCTAAAATGCTGACACTCACTAAACTAGATTGGGACCAAAGGGGGGGCCAAATACTATGAACTGGTTGACCAAACCCACCAGCTCGACCGGGATATAGGAGCTCAGGCGTGAGCCCTGCAGATAGGACAAGTAAGGCAGACCCCCAGCAGCCCCGGAACAACCCAGGACAGACGCCCAGGGAAATGTTACATCTGTGGGAAGGAGGGTCACTGGCCCAAGAAGTGCTGGGACAGGGGGAAAGGGCGCAGCCCCCCTAGGAACCCTAAGGAAAGAGAAACCCCGGAGGCAGGAAATAATCCCAATCTCCTGGAACAGTTCAAAAGGCTGTCCATCCAACAGCAGCAGGAGCTGCTGAATTTGACAAAAACTGAAGGAGCCCGCCCCGTGCCCCTCCATGCTCCTACTGGCTTTATGCCAGCAGAGGGGAGATGGACTGTACATGACCATGAAGGCAGGTGACCTAGATATTGAGTGTCTCTTGGACATAGGAGTAGAATTAACATGCCTTCCCTGGAAGTATGAAGCCGAGCTCCCGCTAACTGGGACAGTAAGGACAGCCTACAGAGCAGGAGCTGACAGGTTTGAGATTTAAAAATCCAAACCTATAAACATTGCATTCGGCCCCAATGAACCGATGACTGATAACTGGGATAACAGCACGGTGGCTCAGTGGTTAGCACTCCTGCCTCACAGCGCCAGGGACCTGGTTTTGATTCCACCCTCGGGTGACTATCTGTGTGGAGTTTGCATGTTCTCCCTGGGTCTGCGTGGGTTTCCTCCGGGTGCTCCGGTTTCCTCCCACAGTCCAAAAATGTGCAGGTTAGGGTAGATTGGCCATGCTAAATTGCCCATGATGCCCAGGCATGTTTAAGTTAGGTGGGTTAGACATGGGAAATACAAGGGTAGGGGACTGAGTCTGAGTGGGATGCTCTTCAGAGGGGCAGTATGGACTTGTTGGGCTGAATGGCCTGTTTCCATACTGTAGGGATTCTATGCTCCTAAACCTGTGTGAGGGTAGGACCTGTAACTCAGCCACTCCTCGGGATGGATATCCTTACTCAATTAAATTCATCCCTACACTTCAATGATGGATGGATGAGGTGGTCTATCAGAGCCCTACAGAGGGAAGAATTAAAGGACCACCCCATCTGTGTTAAAGACAAAGATGATTGCGGGTTACTAGAAATGGAACCTGCAACCTTTACATGGATTACTTCCGTCTTGTACCAAACAGTATCCCAATGACAATTACAGGAATCCTCCCAATAATTCAAAGACTAGAGTAAAGGCGAATCCTGGTTAAAAACACACTGTATCTCTAACAGCCCAGTGTGGCCCGGAGAATGGAGACTGACTGTGGACTATAGAAAAGCCAACCAGTGCATTGATCAAAGGGCCTCACTGGTTGCCGACCCCTCTACTATATTTATTGTCTTAACACCGAACCACAAGTGGTTTTCAGTTATAGATATGGCTAACGGTTTCTGGTCAGTACTTCTAGTACCTGAGGTACAGTCATGGTTTTCCTTTACTGTATGGCAACAACAATACACAAGGACCCAACTCCCACAGAGATTCTATTTCGCCTTACATCATGCTGCTGTGAATGTGCAATACAGAGGCTATTTTTGCCACTCACAGATCTTGGTCGTCTGGCTCTTTGAACGTGATCTCACAGTAGTATTTGTAATTTGTGATTGTGAGATTGTAGTCAACTTGTGAAATTACTGATTGATATTAACGTGAACCAAACGGATTGGCTTGGTTCAAGTTCCACCTGATCCAGAAGTGTGTAACAACATTTCCGAGTAGATTGACTAGAAAATAATCATTTGGCTGGACCAGGGTTCGATACCAGCCTTGGGTGACTGTCTGTGTAGAGTCTGCCTGTCTACTCCCCATATCTGCATGGGTTTCCTCCGGGTGCTCTGGTTTCCTGTCACAGTCCAAAGATGTGAAGCCTAGCTGGATTGGCTGTGCTAAAAAGTGTTCAGAGATGTGCAGGTTAAGTGGGTTAACCATGGTAACCAAGATCCCATGTGGGATTAGGGGATGGGGTAGCTCTGGGTGGGATGCTCTTCAGAGGGTCATACAGACTTGATGGGCCAACTAGCCTCTTTCTGCTCATTAGGGATTCTATGAAAATATCTGAACTAAATTAATCATTGATCAGCAATTGGTTGTGAAACAGGACATAACGGGGGATAGTGAAAGTGCAATTAGTGGTGTCACAAGTAGTGGACTCCAGTATCTTGATGTGCGTTGAATTTTCTTCATATTGCAACAACCTAGATGGAGGAATAAGGTGTCATATATGAGTTCATAACTGACACTGAATTTTAAAAAAGAGGAAATTATAAAGCAATAATATTAGTTGAATGAAAGGTCAAAATAGTGACAAACTTAGTTCAATTTAGTGAAATATAAAACAACATTAGATCTAAAAAAGACCAGTTGGAATATTTTCTTAATATCAAGAGATTAGAAACTTGTGGAGCAAAGGGACATGGGTTACAGAAAGCTAATGGAATGTTGTTCTAAATGAAGGGAGTTGAAACATAAAGGGGAAGAAGTTATGCTTCAATTGTGCAGAGTTTGGTCAGACTCCATCTGGAGTAATTGTTCAGTTTTGTGTGCTACACTTCAGGTAGAAAATATTGGCATTGTAGGGGATGCTGTGCAAATTCATGAGAATTACATCAGAATGAGAAATAATCAAATTATAAAGCCAGGTTACATAAACTGGCTCAGTCTTTCTCTGGGTCATTTTTGGCTTTATGTAGCCAATCTGAACATTTGTGAATCATTGTGAGTGCTGAACAAACCAGTCCTTGGGATGCAGCAAATTGCCAAGGGACAAGAACCTGCTCCATCTCAAGACACAGACTCTGACATCCTGCTCCCTCAAAGTGCTGATTCCTTATGCTCTGAGCTGCCAGCCCAGACAACTCGGAGCATGGGCTCAATCTTCATGTGAGTTATTTTATTTGCTGGGATGGATGGGAGTTTTCCCAATCCTGACTACTCCCCATAAGGCCAAGATCCCCACTTCTGATTGGGTAATTTTGCTCCCAATTTAGAACAAAGATTAAAATTAGATTCAGGTAAAACATTGATAAGAGCTGTGTACAGTCATAGTAGGAAACTGTTGGGAGTAAAATTAAACACAGTGGGATAAGATTTCCGAGAAAGAATACTTAGATATAGAAGTAATGAGAATCACACAGGAGGAAACAATTTTTAAAATTTGTACACGGGATGTGGCATCATTTGCTGGATCAGCATTTATTGCCCATTCCTAATTACTGAAAGGGTATTTAAGAATCAACCATATTGTTCCAGGTCTGGATACATATGTAGGCCAGACCAGGTGAAGACAGCAGATCTCCCTCTCTAAAAGGCCATTAGTCAAACCAACTGGTTTTTTAAATTTTGTGTCCCCAGTTGCCTTGAGAAGGTGGTGATGAGCCGCCTTCTTTAATCGCTGCAGTCCACCTGCTGTGGGTTGACCCACAATGCTATTAGGGAAGGAATTCCAGGATTTTGACCCCAGCAACAGTGAAGGAATGGTGATATATTTCCAAGTTAGGATGGTGAGTGGCTTGGAGGGAAACTTGCAGGTGGTGGTGTTCCCATGTATGTGTTGCCCTTGTCCTTCTAGATAGAAGTGGTTGTTGGTTTGGAAGATGCTGTCTGAGGATCTTTGGTGAATTTCTGCAGTGCACCTTGAAGATGGTACACACTGCTGCTACTGAGCGTTGGTGGTGGCAGGAGCAGATGTTTGTGGATGTAGTGCCAATCAAGCAAGATGCTTTGTCCTGGATGGTGTCAAGCTTCTTGAGTGTTGTTGGGGCTGCACTCATCCAGGCAAGTGAGGAGTATCCCATCACTCAGGCTTTGGGGTGTCAGAAGGTGAGTTACTTGCTGCGGTATTCCCTAGCCTCTGACCTGCTCTTGTAACCACTGTGTTTATGTGGTGGCTCCAGTTGTGTTTCTGGTCAATGGTAACCCCAAGGATGTTGTTAGTGGGGGATTCAATGGTGTTACCATTGGTGGTTCGATATTTTTTCTTCTTGGTAATGGTCATAACCTGACATTTGTATGGGGTGTGAATGTTATTTGCCACTTGTCAGCCCAAGAGTGAATATTGTATAGATCCTGTTGCATTTGATCATGGCTACTTCAGCATCTGAGGAGTCAGAAATAATGCTGAACGTTGTGCAATCATCGCTGAACATCCCCACTTCTAAATTTATGATGGAGGGAAGGTCATTGAAGAAGCAGCTGAATGTGGTTGGGCCTAGGACACTTCCCTAAGGAACTCCTGTAGAGATGTCCTAGAGCTGAGATGACTAACCTCCAACAACCACAACCATCTTCCTATGTGACAGGTATGACTTCAACCAGTGGAAAGTTTGACCCTTGATACCCATTGATTCCAGTTATGCTAGGGCTCCATCATATCACACTCTGTTGAAGCAGACTCAATGTCCAGGGCTACCACACTGACCTAACCACTGGAATTCCACTGTTTTGTCCATGTTTGGATCAAGGCTGTAATGAGGTCATAGCTGAGCGGCTCTGACGGAACCCAATCTAGGTGTCACTGAGCAGGTTATTGCTGAGCAGGTAGCTTGATAGCACTGTTGATGGCACCTTCTGTTACTTTACTGATAATTGAGAGTAGACTGATAGGACAGTAATTGGCCGAGTTGGATTTGTCCTGCTTTTTACCTACAGGACATATCTGGGCAATCTTTCACATTGTCGGATTGATGCCAGTGTTGTAAACATACTTGGTAGGTGAGTGGCAAGTTCTGGTGCACAAGTCTTTAGTACTATTGCTGGAATGTTGTTCGGGCCCATAGCCTTTGCAATATCCAGTGCCTCCAACTGTTTCTCGATATCATGTGGAGTGAATTGAATTGGCTGAAGACTGGTATTTCTGATGCTAGGGACCACTGGAGGAGGCCAAGATGGATCATCCACTTGGCACTTCTGGCTGAAGATTGCTGCAAATACTTCAGCCTTATCTTTTGCACTGATGTGCTGGGCTCTTCCATCATTGAGGATGGGGATATTTGTGGAGCCTCCTCCTCCAGTGAGTTGTTTAATTGTCCATCACCATTCACGACTGGATGTGACAGGACTGCAGAGCTTAGATCTGATCTATTGTTGTGGATTGGCTTTGCTCCGTCTAACACTTGCTGTTAATGTTGCTTGGCATATAGGTAGTTCTGTTCGGTAGCTTCATCAGGTTGACACCTCATCTTCAGGTATGCCTGGTGCTGCTCCTGGCATGCCCTCCTGCACTCTCCATTGAACCAGGGTTGATCCCCTGGCTTGATGGTAATGGTTGAGTAGGGGATAAGCTGGTCCATGAGGTTGCAGTTTGTGTTGGATTACAATTCTGCTGCTGTTGATGGTCCACAGTGCCTCATGGATGCCCAAGACTTGAGTTGCTAGATCTGTGCGAAGCCTGTCCCATTTAGCACAGTGATAGTGCCACACAACACGATGGAGGTTATTCTCAATATGAATGTGGGGCTTTGTCTCCACATGGACTGTGCGATGGTCACTCTTGCTGATACTGTCATGGATGGATGCAACTGTAGCAGGCAGAATGGTAAGGATGAGGTCAAGTATATCTTTCCCTCTTGTTGGCTCCCTCATCACCTGCCACAGACCCAGTCGAGCAGCTATGTCCTTTAGGACCCGACCAGCTCGATCAGTAGTACTGCTGCTGAGCCACTCTTGGTGGTGGACATTGAAATCCCCCACCCAGAATACATTTTGTGCCCTTGCCATCCTCAATACTTCCTCCAAGTGTTGTTCAACATGGAGGCATACCAATTCATCAGCTGAGGGAGGACGTACGTGGTAATCAGCAGGAAGTTGCCCATCTTTAACCTGAAGACTTAAGACTTCATATGGACTTCATAATCTTGAGGACTCCAAGGGCAGCTCTATCCTGACTGTATCCCACTGTACCACCACCTTTGCTGAGTCTGTCCTGCCGGTGGGACAGACCTACCCAGGGGTGGTGATGGTGGTGTCTGGGACATTGAATGTACGATATGATTCCATGAGTACAACTATGTCAGGCTGTTTTGGCACTAGCCCCCATTTGTTCATTAGGAGGACTTTGCAGGGTCAAGAGGGCTGTTTTGCAACAATCAATATTAGTTACATGATCGCCATAGACTGGCTTTTCATTCAATTCAAATTTCATGTGCCCTGCTGGGAGCTGCATTTCCTTGGACTATTTGCCTGAGGTTCTGAATTACTACACCAGTCATGAGGAAACCAGTAATTATTAACCAGTAATACCACACCCTATGGTAAGAAACAGAAAGTTATAGGAAGCAAATCACAGCTTTTTTCTCAATGAGCAATTTCACAGGATCTGAATTAGTTACGTTGTAAAAACAACAAGGATATTTAGGCCTCTTTCATGAAAATGGCATGAAATTACTATTGAATTGTATTGAATTTTTTTTGTTCCACCAATGGCTCTGTGTTATCAGCTCACAATATCCTCATTTGTGGACTGGCATCTAATTTTGTCTGGAAGATCCTGTGAAGAACCTTGGGTTGTCTTTTTACATTAAAGTGGCTATATAAATGTAAGTATTTGTAGAAACATTCATGGAAATAAATTCATCGAAATAGGTTTTCACAAAAGGGAAAGATTCAGAAGAGCTTCCAGTAACTTTCAACAGGGTGCATCCAACAGTGATAGTAGGAACTGCAGATGCTGGAGAATCCGAGACAACAAGGTGCAGGGCTGGATGAACACAGCAGGCCAAGCAGCATCATAGGAGCAGAGAGGCTGACGTTTCGGGCCTAGACCCTTCATCAGAAAAGGGGGAGGGGAAGGGGGTTTTGAAATAAATAGGGAGAGAGTGGGAGGCGGATAGAAGAGGGATAGAGGAGAGGATAGGTGGAGAGGAAACAAACAGGTCGAATTTTTTCTCGATGGCAGTTGGAGATGAAGATACCACCCCACCAACCTCCGGAACATCTCCCGCACCTCATCCCTCACACCCCGTCCACGCAGTAAGAACCAAAAAAGAATCCCCCTCGTCCTCACGTACCACCCCACCAACCTCCGGATCCAACGCATCATCCTCCGACACTTCCGCCATCTGCAATCCAACCCCACCACCAAAGACATCTTTCCCTCCCCACCCTTATCTGCTTTCCGGAGGGACAACTCTCTCCGTGACTCCCTTGTCCGCTCCACACTCCCCTCCAGCTCCACCACACC
>NC_063367.1:2165296-2283627 GCF_021869965.1 Rhincodon typus | reverse complement strand
TTCTTTTCTGATGAAGGGTCTCGGCCCGAAACGTCAGCCTCTCTGCTCCTATGATGCTGCTTGGCCTGCTGTGTTCATCCAGCCCTGCACCTTGTTGTCTCGGATTCTCCAGCATCTGCAGTTCCTACTATCTCAGATTATTTAACCCAATGGCTTTTAAATGGTTACGAGATTTCCTTCCCTATGCTTACCTGGTCTGGCCAACATGTAGTTGATCTTTGACTGTCCTTTTGCAACAGTGTAGCAAGCTCCATGGACCACCCGGTATTGACCAAGGCATTAGAAAGCCAATGGCACATCTTTATCAAAGATTAAGGCTACTCATCAGGACTGTGCCAAATTGATGGAGCCCAAGTGCCCCTTGTAGAGGTCAGTTCATCTCATGTTTCTCAGCAATGCCTTGGGCAATACCTTGAAAATTCTCAAAATCTCATACCTAAATTATAGCAGAATTTTAATGGACTGGATCTGATGGGCTGAATGGCATGTTGCAAGGCACGTTGTTATTGTGTAGTTCTGTGACTCAATGAAGTGTTTCTCCTTGCAATTCACTTTTGAATATGAGTGTCACCAACAAAGCCAACATTTCTTGGCCGTCTCTTGCCATCATTTTGAGTCATTGATGCTCTGATTTAGAGGCAAATAGCACAAGAAAGCAGTTTTATGTTACAGATTTCTAGGAAATAGACTGAAATTTATCAAGTTCATTTCATATAACACTTGCAACCAAAGGAAAAGGAGACTTTCATCCAACAAACCAAATCTTGACTTAATCACTGAGATGAAAGGACATTATTCCACTTGCCATGTTGTGCAATAATCCTGGATGGGCACTTTCTCAACCCCATGATTCATATTGCAAAAAGAATAAAGCGAATGAGACTTAATTTCCTAAATTAATGCTGGGAAATCAAAAGCTGCCTTCAATAAAGAAAGATCTTGCAAATGGGTCACTGGCATTTCAGTTTCAATACACTGTGATAATATAACTTAAGGGGCATTTGGATATTTAAGGCCATTTAAAATGCCTTCACAAAAGTTGGGGAGCAAATCATACTGAAGGAAGCAATTTCAATTAACAGCTGCATTCATATCAACTTGGTATGTCAGAACTTATCATAATTCATGACCTACCTTTGTATTTAATCCATGTTGTTAGACTAATCAACTTATGTAGAGCATGGTTTCCACAGAAAATAAGATAAATAGCCAACTCAACAGTTTTTAGTTGATTGATGAATGCTATCCATAACAGTGCTGCCGACATGGCTTGCTTTTTCCATAGCCATAGTTTCCCGCCAACTGTGGTTGACAGGTCCCTCAACTACGTCTGACCTATCACCCTTGCTTCTGCCTTGCCCCTTCCCATCTCTCACAACAGCATGATCGGGGTCCCCCTTGTTCTCACTTTTCATCCCACCAGCCTCTGCACTCAAAGGATCATTATCTGCCATTTTGACAACTCCAGCAGGATGCCGCCACCAAACACATCTTCCCCTCACTCCCCATCTGCACTTCACAGGGATCCTTCCCTCTGGGACACCCTCGTCCATTCCACATCCACCAACACCATCCCCCCGCCTCTCCACGGCACCTTCTCATGTAACCGCAGAAGGTACAACACCTGCCCCTTCACTTCCTCCCCGCTCACCATCCAAGGGCCTAAACAGTCTTTCCAGGTGAAGCAGCATTTCATCTGTACCTTGTCCAATCTTGTGTATTGCATTCGCTGCACCCAATGTGGCATACTCTACAATGTGGCCTAGTCTGACCACCACCATCCCCGTACCTAAGAAAGTACATGCAACGTGTCTTAATGACTATTGCCCAGAGGCTCTGACCTCAGTTGTCATTAAGAGCTTTGAGAGGCTGGTCATGGCCACATCAGCTCCAGTCTCCCAGCCTGCCTCGATCCCCTACAATTTGCCTACCAACGTAACAGGTCCATAGAGGATGCCATATCCCTAGCCCTGCACTCATCCCTGGAAAATCTGGACAACAAAGACACCTACATCAGACTCCTGTTCATTGACTACAGCTCCGCCTTCAACACCATTATCCCCTCCAGGCTGATCTGAAAACACCATGACCTTGGTCTTGGCTCTGCTCTCTGCAACTGGATCCTTAGCTTTCTGACCCATAGACCGCAATCAGTGAGGATAGGTAACTGCACCTCCTCCACAATAACACTCAACACTGGAAACCACACACCCCCACCCCCAAAGGATGTGTCCTCAGCCCCCTACTGTTCTCCCTGTACACCTATAACTTTGTTGTCAAATTCCAATCGAACACCATCTACAAGTTCGCTGATGACACCACCATAGTGGGACAGATATCTAACAGCGATGAGTCAAAATACAGAAGAGAGATAGATGGCTTGGTGACATGGTGCAATGAAATCAATCTGTCTCTCAACATTGGCAAAACTAAAGAACTGATCATTTACTTCAGAAAGAAAGAAGGAGAACACGCCCACAATCTATATCAATGGAACTGAGGCTAAGAGGGTGAAGAGCATCAAGTTCCTTGGAGTGATGATAACTGACAAGCTGTTCTGGACTTCCTACGTAGATGTGACAGTCAAGAAGGTACAACAATGTCTCTTCTTCCTCAGGTGGCTCAGGAAATTTGGCATGTCCATAAGGTCCCTCACAAACTTCTGCAGATGCACCATTGAAAGCATACTGTCTGGTTGCATAATGGCCTGGTATGGCAACTGCTCTGCCCAGGACCTTAAGAAACTACAGAAGGTGGTGTGCGCAGCCCAGACCATCACAGAAATCAACCTTCCATTCATGGACTCTATTTACTCAGCTCGCTGCCACGGAAAGGTGGTCAACATCATCAAAGACCCATCGCACCCCGGTAATGATCACCTACAAACTCTTTTATCAGGCAGAAGATACAGAAGCCTTAACACACGCACAAACAGGTTCAGGAACAGCTTCTTCCCGGCCGTTATCAGAATGTACTCTCCAGCCCCAAATAGTGCAGATCTTGCTAACGTTGATCTCACCTAGTGCACCTACTGCCCTGTCTAAGTCTTTTTGATCTGTACATCCTTTGCTTACTATGACCTACCTGTACCACTTGTAAACAAAGCTTTTCACTGTATTTCAGTACACATGATGATAAATAAATAAATTAATCAATCAGTTGGAGAAACCAAATGCACACTAGGTGACCACTTTGCAGAACACCTCCAGTCTGTGTGCAAGCATGACCCCGGCCTTCCCGTAGCCAGTCATTTTAACACAGCTTCCTGCTCACATGCCCACTTGTCTGTCCTCAGCATGCTGCAGTGATCCAGTGAACCACAGCACAAACTGGAGGAACAACATCTCATCTTCAGACTAGGCACTTTACAGTCTTCTGGACTTAATATGGAGTTCAACACCTTCAAATCGTGAACCATTTCTTATATTTGTTACATTCTGTTATCATGTCCTCTCTCCCCTCCTCCCATCCCAGTGGGACTGTCTGTCCTTTCCAGTCTGGCAGTTAGACACACCATTGTTCTGCCATCCTCACATTCCAATCACTTAATTTGAACAATCAACATCCTTTCTCCACCAGCACTTTACAAAACCAAAGTGCATCCCTCAAATTCATAGAATCGCTCAACTGTGGAAGCAGGCCATTCAGCCCACCAAATGCACGCTGACCCTCCAAAGAGTATCTCACCCAGACCCACCCCTGTAACATGTACTTCCCAGGGCTAAAACACTAGCCTGCACATACCAAGACACTATGGGGCAATTTAGCTTGGCCAATTCACCTAGCCTGCACATCTTTGGACAGTGGGAGGAAACCGGAGCATCCGGAGGAAACCCACGCAGACACGGGGAGAATGTGCAAACTCCACACAGACAGTTGCCTGAGGGTGGAATCGAACCCTGGCGCTGTGAGGCAGCAGTGCTAACTGTCGCCTCAATATTGTCAAGAAGTATTCGTAGAAGGATGAAAATGAAAACGGGTGAAGAATTCAAGTATTTTGGAAGCATAAAACATGTGGATGGAAGATGCAATAAAGAAATAAGGATAGCAAAATGAAAGGAAGTTACTATTCAGAAAGGGACTTGCAAAGATCTTGATTTGAAGTATTGTTTTATATGGACGTGTGTATGGACCTTATGGAAGGAGACCAATTTGCTGAATAGCTTTGAAATGTCGGTTTTGTTGGAAAGGATCAGTCAGTCAGAAAAAGCAACTCATGATGAAATGCTATGGAGAGTGAATGGACAAAGAAAGTTGTTGAATATAATTAGGAAAGGCAGAGACTATGGATAGAGCACATTTTGAGAGGAAGTGGCTTTGTAAGAGACGTTATGGAGGGAAACTTTTAAGATAGAAGAAATTATCTGGATGGCTTGAAAATTTAAGGAAGCTATTGCCAAATGAAAAAAACAACTGGCACAGAATAGAAAGATTACTATGAACCAAATACCTGCCCTTGGGCAGAATACACATGATATTATTGCTCCTGATCTGAAATATTGAGATGAGACAATGAAATATCAAAAGTTATCACCTGCTCACCTCTTCAGCTCCTATAAACTGTATGCATCTGAAAAACAGATTATACCAATAGCAAGGGAGTATAGTTCTCAAACTAATGTCGATGTGAAAGTTGCACTACACAATCAAACACCTCCGCAGGCTTAAGCCTCTATTCAGGGCCAGGAGTTTGAAAAGCAGGCTTCATGTCTTTGGGAATTTCCTATTTCAATTCTGCAAATACATTCTTGTGATGTCTGGGAAAGTTATATGTATTCTGTATTTTCTCATTTAAAAATTTGATGCTAGGACATTTCCAGCCAAGATTCTGCTGCCAATTGTCCAACTATCCACTCATAATTCAAACCTTTCAATTCCACAGACTATTCACAGACCCTTCAACTATTATTAAGTAGCAGTCTATAATATTTAGCAACAAGAATATGTGTGATTGATCTGGCAACTCACAATAAGACTGTGTGACAGTTTGAACTCCTTGACCATCTGTCACTTCAGTTCACACACTTCTGATGAGTGTCTTGCATCAGTTTTAAGTGAGGCTGCCAAATGGAAGATCATCCAATGCATTGGGATGCGTGATTATTGTGGATGTGGAAAAACTAACTTTCCCCCATAGGCTTCTCATTGTCAATCCCACATTCCTCTAATTTATAGGAGGGTACTGATGCTGCACAGAGATGTCTACAGGCGGGAAGAGTCTCATTGCCCCTGATTCTATCTCTGGTTGTGATAAGATAGAATTGTATAGAATCCACACCACAGAAACAGACTATTCAGCTCAACTACTATTCTGGTGTTCTCAACATAAACAATATTATTCCCATCCCTCTTTATCTAACTCTTTTAGCACATAGGACCCAGTGACACCCTTATCGCATGAATGAATAAAAATACTTTCCTTTCTCCCTCACGTATTTACTGAGCTTTTCACTTTAATGAATGAGTGCTAATTATGTCAACATTCCAAATAATAAGTTCCAAATGCTATATAGGTTTCTCAAGAATTACCTGTTAGATTTATCAGCAGATGTCTAATGTTTATAGCCCCAGGTTTTGAAAGCACCCAAAAAGGAAATAAATGAAAGAAGATTATCTGCAAGAGCACCAGGAAAGCGATCAAATCCCATTATCCCATATTTGACAGCAGAGAGCTTTCCAAACCCAGTGGTGAGCTCAGTTCTAACTTGACATTTATTCTCTTTAGCTAACTTCTATCTTCTTTCTCAGTGGATTTTATTTCTCAGGTTAGAACACTCTGTGCTCTTATTTCTTCATCAATAGCAGTTATAAATACATTTCCACAGGGATTCATGGTTATTTAATGAAGCCAAAACTATGATATAACCCTCAATGAAAGAAAAAATAAATTATTGTTTGCTTGTTAGTCAGCTTTAGCCTTTTCCCTCACAGTAGTCACCCATCAAGCCAATTCCATTTCAATCTGTTTAAAGGAGAAGTGTCAAGTTGCTCATGAAAATTGAGATGTGGCTCCTGTCTATAATTTTTGTACTTCTATGATTTTTGTTTTTCAGCCTTGAGCATTTACTTAGTGTGAAGCAGGAGTGTGGCTCTCAATAAATGACTGCAGTTCAACAATAAAATAAAACAAAAAACTGAGGATGCTGGAAATATGCAACAAAATCAGAAACTGCAGGAGAAACTCAATAGGTCTGGTAGCATCTGTGGAGCGAAAACACAGTTAACATTGAGTCCAGTGATTTCTTCAGAACAGGTGGCACCTAGGAAAAGGTAATATTAATATTGATGGCAACATGGGGGCACAGGGAGAGAAGAATGAGCGGACATGGAGCACAGAGAGAGAGAAAGAGAGAGAAATATAGGTAGAGAAAGAGATAGTTGATACTAAGTCAGGGAAGAAGTAAAGCTAATGGGGACAATGATTGGGTGAAAATGGGTTGGTTATGCTGAAAGCAACCTGTGCCTTGACAGGCCCTGGGGTGTGGGGTGGGTAAAAGACTTAGAACATGGTGTTCAGGTGCTATAATTATTAAACTCAATGTTAAATCCTGAAGGCTGCAAGATACCCAAACAGAAAATGAGATGCTGTTGTTCCAGCCTGTGCTCAGCATCTGCAGTAATCTCGAGACAGAAATGTGGCCAGGAAACACAGTGGTGTGTTGAAGTGGCAGGCAACAGGAAGATGAGGGTCATAATTGCGGATAGAATGTAGGTATTCAACAGAGAGGTCGCCTGGTCTATGTTTTCTCTCCCGGTTTATAAGAGATCACATTGTGAGCAGCGAATGCAGTACACTAAATTGAATGAAGTACAGGTAAAGCGCTGCCTCCCATGGAAGGTATCTGCCCAGCTGCAGTTTTCCCTCTCTGGACTCTATCTCCACTGATTGTTCACTCCCTTCCACTCCCCTTCCTCCTCAGGCCCTGTCTTCAGTATAAATATCACCTTTTGCTAGTTGCAATTAGTTCTGAAGAAGGGTGACTGGACCTGAAACATTGAGTCTACTTCTCTCTCCACAGATGCTGCCAGGCCTGCTGAGGTTCTCCAGCTATTTCTGATTTTGTTGCAGTTGCTGCAGCAGAGATCCAAGCTGGTATACAGCAACAATGACATGAAGCCTGAAAGGTCATTGTAATTCCACATCCCACATTTCGCATGGATACAACATCTGCCAGGCCAGTGGGCATATATCAAGGGTAGATTGACATTTAATATAACCTGTATACCCTACTATATACCCCATATACCCTAGTATATACCCTACTCCTGCTCCTGTTTCTTACATCTCTTGAACCACAAGATTCTGATCTGGGAATGACAGGACTATCATCAAATCAGACATTAAATGTCAATCTGATGACACTTCTGATTTGATGTTAGTCCTGTCATTCCCAGATCGGAATCTTATGATTGAAGAGATATCAGGAACAGGAGCAAGAGTAGGGTATATAGCCTCTTGGCCATTCTGTCATCCAATTACATAACAATCTATCTCAATTCCAATTTTTGACCTATGTCGTGTCCAAAAGTCTTATATCTTAGTCTAAAATATGCACAACAACTAAGCATCCATTGTCTGATATGGCCTCCTCTCTATTTATTTCAGAGCCCCTTTCCCCTCCACCATTTCTGAAGAAGGGTCCCAACCCAAAACTTCAGTTTTCCTGCTCCTCTGATGCTGCCTGGCCTGCTGTGTTCCTCCAGCTCCACACTGTGTTATCTCTGATTCCAGCATCGGCAGTTCTTACTATCTCTCTCCTCATCTCATTCCTGGATGGCCAATCCTTATCCTGAGTCTGATTCTTAGTTCCATATCCTGCACTTTGGGGAAACAGCCTCTCAACAACTACACTGTCAAGCCCTCTTAAAAATAAGATCAACCTGGATTCTATTGAACATCACAGAATATAGACCCATTTGCTCTATCAATCCTATTTTGCAGGAATCAATCTAGGAACCTCCACTGAACCTCTTCTGTGGCAAGTCAATCCTTGTTTAGGAAAGGGAAACAAAACAATACAGAGTATTCCAGGTGTGGTTCCCATGTAAATATAGAAAGATATGTTATTTGCAATGAAGGGAAGGGGTTCATGTGACAGGAGAGTTAGGAAGTTAAAGAAAGAACAAGTCAATAGTGCAAGTAATGCCAATCAGAATGTGACAGGAAGAGACACAGCATGTAAACATAAGTGTGCACCATCAAATAGGTCGA
Source organism: Rhincodon typus (assembly GCF_021869965.1). Classification (NCBI taxonomy): domain Eukaryota; kingdom Metazoa; phylum Chordata; class Chondrichthyes; order Orectolobiformes; family Rhincodontidae; genus Rhincodon; species Rhincodon typus. The sequence continues at coordinate 2,275,415 of NC_063367.1, read as the reverse complement.
AGTAAAATAGCAAAAGGCAAAATTAAAGGCTTTTTATCTGAATGAATGAATCACTTGTAACAAGATAAATGAATTGAAAACACAATTGAAATACATATGATATGATAGTCATTAAGAGACATGGTTGTGCAACCAGGACCTGAAATGCCTCTGAATATTGACACTTTAGAAAGGGAGGAAGAAGGACTTACCTCGAACGTTAGCGGCCTTCATTTTCCAGCAGCAGAGAGAGAGGCGACAGCGAGGACCAGGGGGCTGCCGGGAAGGTAAGCTTTCCCTCTTAAAAGGACTTATCTCGAGCGTTAGCGGCCTTCATTTTCCAGCAGCAGAGAGAGAGGCGACAGCGAGGACCAGTGGCCTGCTGGGAATATATTTGGGCAGCGGAAGTATTAGAAAGTATTTAACTCATAAATTGAGATAAAGTACAAAGTAATTAACTAAGTAGAGATGGCTGGGCAGGTGATGTGCTGTAGCTGTATGATGTGGGAGCTGGCTGATCCCATTGTGAATGGGAGTGACCATATCTGCAGCAAGTGTCGGTTGCTGGAAGAACTCCGGGTCAGAGTTGAAGATCTGGAATCTGAGCTTCAAACACTGCGGTACATCCAGGAGGGGGAGAGTTACCTGGACGCTTTGTTTCAGGAGGCAGTCACACCTGGTAGATTAATTAATTCAAATTCAGTTAGTGATCAAGGACAACAGGGTGTGACTGCAAGTGAGGCAGGTAGGGGGATTCTGAGTTCAGGAGTGGAGGAGCCTCAGCTTTTGACCTTATCCAACAGGTACGAGATACTTGCTCCCTGTGTGGATGAGGAAAAGGGCTGCGGGGAGGATGAGCCAGCTCACCGCGGCACCATGGTGCAGAAGGCCATTCAAGAGGGGGGAGCAAATAGACAAGTGGTAGTTATAGGGGATTCTATCGTTAGGGGGATAGATAGTATCCTTTGCAAGCCGGATCGGGAGTCCCGCATGGTGTGTTGCCTGCCCGGTGCCAGGGTGCAGGACATCTCTGACCGGCTTGAAAGGATATTGGAGCGGGAGGGGGAGGATCCAGCTGTTGTGGTCCATGTTGGGACGAACAACATAGGTAAGGCTAGGATGGAGGACCTGTTTGGGGATTATCAAGCACGAGGAACGAAATTAAGGAACAGGTCCTCGAGGGTCATAATCTCCGGATTACTGCCCAAGCAACGTGCAAATTGGCTTAGGGATAAGAAAATTAGGGAAGTAAACATGTGCCTAAGGGAGTGGTGTGGGAAAGAGGGGTTCCATTTCATGGGGCATTGGCATCAGTTTTGGAACCAGAGGGATCTGTACCGATGGGACGGTCTCCACCTGAACTGATCTGGAACCAGTATTCTTGCGAAAAGGATAAATAGGGTGGTCACTAGGACTTTAAACTAGTGAGTTGGAGGGAAGGGAAAGGGAAAACGACAGGGAGTATGATGGTAAATAAAAAGGTAAGCAGCAGGTTAGCATGTGTGCAGGAGGATTTAAGTTCAAGGCAGACTATGAAAGAAGCAAAAAGGAAGGATAACTCAGGAGATATTATTAGAGATGTTGGAAATCATGAGGGTAAGAAAGCTAGCATAAAGGCACTTTACCTGAATGCTCATAGCATTCGTAACAAGGTTGATGAGTTAACGGCACAAATCATCATGAATGAATATGATTTGGTAGCCATTACGGAGACATGGTTACAGGATGGTCACGACTGGGAGTTAAATATCCAAGGGTACCAGACTATTCGGAAGGACAGACAGGAAGGTAAGGGAGGTGGTGTAGCCCTGATATTCAAGGACGCCATCAGGGTGGTGCTGAGAGATGATATAGGTTCTATGGAGAATGAGGTTGAATCCATTTGGATGGAAATTAGAAATTCTAAGAGGAAAAAGTCACTGATAGGCGTAGTCTATAGGCCACCAAATAATAACATCACATTGGAGCGGGCAATAAACAAAGAAATAACTAATGCCTGTAAAAATGGTACGGCAATTATCATGGGGGATTTTAACCTACATGTAGATTGGTTGAACCAGCTCGGTCAGGGTAGCCTTGAGGAGGAGTTCGTTGAGTGTATCCGTGATAGTTTTCTTGAACAGTATGTAATAGAACCAACGCGGGAGCAAGCTATCCTAGATCTGGTCCTGTGTAATGAGACTGGAATAATTAATGACCTCATAGTTAGGGATCCTCTTGGAAGGAGTGATCACAGTATGGTTGAATTTAGAATACAGATGGAGAGTGTGAAGATAAAATCCAATACTAGGGTCCTGTGCTTGAACAAGGGGAACTACAATAGAATGAGGGAGGACTTGGCTAAAGTAAACTGGAAACAAAGATTTTATGGTGGGACAGTTGACGAGCAGTGGAGGACTTTCAAAGCAATCTTTCAAAGTGCTCAGCAAAAGTATATTCCAATGAAAAGGAAGGACTGTAAGAAAAGGGGTAATCTGCCATGATGTCTAAAGAAATAAGGGACGCTATCAAATTGAAAGAGAAGGCATACAAAGTGGCCAAAAACAGCATGAAACTAGAAGATTGGGAAAACTTTAAAGGTCAACAGAAAGCCACAAAAAGAGCTATAAGGAAAAGTAAGATAGAACATGAGAAAAAACTAGCACAGAATATAAAGACAGATAGGAAAAGTTTCTATAAATATATAAAACGAAAAAGAGTGGCTAAAGTAAACGTTGGCCCTTTAGAGCATGAGAAGGGGAATTTAGTTATGGAATATGATGAAATGGCCGAGGCATTGAACACGTATTTTGTATCGGTCTTCACAGTGGAGGACACTAATAACATGCCAGTAATAGACAAAGAGACGAAGGTAGGTGAGGACCTGGAAACAATCATAATTACGGAAGAGGTAGTGTTGGGCAAGCTAATGGAGCTAAGGATTGATAAGTCTCCTGGCCCTGATGGAATGCATCCCAGGGTACTAAAGAGATGGCGGGAGAAATAGCAGGTGCACTGGCGGTAATTTTCCAAAATTCTCTGGACTCTGGGGCAGTCCCAGCAGACTGGAAAACAGCAAATGTGACGCCACTGTTTAAAAAGGGAAGTAGACAAAAGATGGGGAATTATAGACCAGTTAGCTTAACCTCTGTAGTGGGGAAGATGCTGGAGTCTATTATCAAGGAAGAAATAGCAAGGCATCTTGATAGAAATTGTCCCATTGGGCAGACGCAGCATGGGTTCATGAAGGGCAGGTCATGCTTGACAAATCTTCTGGAATTCTATGAAGACATTACGAGCGAGGTGGACAATGGGGACCCAGTGGATGTAGTGTACCTAGACTTCCAAAAGGCCTTCGACAAGGTGCCACACAAGAGGCTACTGCATAAGATAAGGATGCATGGCATTAAGGGTAAAGTATTAGCATGGATAGAGGATTGGTTGACTAACAGGAAGCAAAAAGTGGGGATAAATGAGTGCTATTCTAGCTGGCAGTCAGTGACTAGTGGTGTGCCTCAGGGATCGGTGTTGGGACCGCAATTATTTACAATTTATAAAGATGATTTGGAACTGGGGACCACATGTAGGGTGTCAAACTTTGCAGATGACACTAAGATGAGTGGCAAAGCAAAGTGTGCAGAGGACTGTCAAACTTTGCAGAGGAACATAGATACATTGAGTGAGTGGGCAAAGGTCTGGCAGGTGGAATACAATGTAAATAAATGTGAAGTCATACATTTTGGTAGGAGTAATAGTAAAAAGGATTATTACTTGAATGGTAAAAAGTTGCAGCATGCTGCTATGCAGAGGGACCTGGGTGTCCTTGTGCATGAATCACAGAGGTAGGCCTGCAGGTACAACAAGTAATTAGGAAGGCAAATGGAAGTTTGTCCTTCATTGCTAAAGGGATTGAAATAAAAAGCAGAGAGGTTATATTGCAGCTGTACAAGGTGCTGGTGAGGCCACACCTGGAGTACTGTGTGCAGTTTTGGTCTCCTTACTTGAGAAAGGATGTACTGGCACTGGAGGGGGTGCAAAGAAGGTTCACTAGGTTGATTCCGGAGTTGAGGGGGTTGGCTTATGAGGAGAGACTGAGTAGATTGGGATTATATTCATTGGAATTCAGAAGACTGAGGGGGGATCTTACAGAAACACATAAAATTATGAAGGGAATAGACAAGATAGAAGTAGAGAGGATGTTTCCACTGGCAGGTGAAGTTCGGACAAGAGGGCATAGGCCCAAGATTAGAGGGAGCAGATTTAGGACTGAACTGAGAAGGAATTTCTTCACCCAGAGGGTTGTTAATCTGTGGAATTCCTTGCCCAGTGAAGTCGTTGACGCTACTTCAGTAAACGCTTTTAAGAAAAAGGTAGATTTTTTTTGAACAATAAAGGAATTAAGGGATACGGTGAGAATGCGGGTAAGTGGATCTGAGTCCACGAAAGGATCAGCCATGATCTTATTGAATGGCGGAGCAGGCTCGAAGGGCCAGACGGCCTACTCCTGCTCCTAGTTCTTATGTTCTTATGTTCTTAAAGGAAAAATAGAATGGGTACCTTTGTTTGTAAAGAGTGAAATCAGAACAATAGTGAGAAATTATCTAGGTTCAAGATTAGAAATTATCTTGATCTAAATGTAGAATCAATTTGGTTGTGGATAAATAAGAAATCAATGCTAGGAATGAATGATAACTCTAGGACAGAGTATAAATCAATAAAAAGAAATGGGGGCTTGTAAGAAATGTAAGGCAATATTTATGGGAGATTTGATAGATTGGATGAATTTAAGTGATGAAGGTATCTTAGAGGAAGCATTCACAGAGCATATGAACTATATGTTCTTGAACCAACCAGGATACAGGCTATTTGAGATGAGGTAATGTGTAATGAGACAGGAATAATTAATGATCTTATAGTAAAAGATCCTTTAGGTAAGAGCGATCATAACATGGTAGAATTTAACATTCAGTTAGAGAAATTGATGGATTAGCCATGGTAAATTGGTGTTATGAGGATAGATTAGAGGCACAGGTCTGGGTAGGATGCTTTTTGGAGGGTCGGTATGGACTTGATTGGCCGAATGGCCTGCTTCCACACTGTAAGGATTCTATGATTCTAAAAGAAGCAATGGCAGGCATTTAAGAAAATATTTGATGCACCACCCATGTTTAGCTAAGGGAATTAAGAACGGTGGGAAACTTGCATGTCAGTATATTGTTATATTCATACAAATTTTCTCTCATACTCCAATTTCTTTTTTTTCGGTCAACATTTGTTGGAAAATTTTAGAAACTAACAGAAGTTGGCCAAAAAGCAAAAAATTGGAGTATGAGAGAAAACCAGCAGGAAATGTAAAAATATACTAACATGCAAACAGAAGAATTACGAGGACGAATAGGCTATTTTGCCCCTCAAGTCCAATCTGCCATTCAATATGATCATGTCTGATCCGATTGTGACCTCAAATCCACTTTCTTACTTATCCTTTGACTCCCTGCTGTCAGTTAAGAATCTTTTTATCTCTGCCTCAATGTTCAATGACCTTACACAAGTTCAAGAACATGTGTCGGGGGTGAAATTAGCGTGAGTAGGAAATTGACTAATTAGCAGGAAACAGAATTGGAAGATATAAATCACTTCAGGTTAGCCGACTGCTGTTAGTTTAGATAAGACATGAGCTTATTGAATGGTCCAAATGGCTTGCTTCTGCTCACTGTTCTTTTCTTATTTTATTTTTTTCTTATTTTGTTTGACTCCAACATCCTTGCAATGAAATCCAACATATCATCTGTCTTCCATTGCTTGCTGTCCCTGCATGTTGACTCCCTGTGTTTTGTGTACAAGGTTAACCATAACCTTTTGTGTTCCAACATTTTACTAGTCTCTGTCCTTTTAAAAAATATTCTGTATTTTTATTCTGGAGCATGATAAAGGTTGAACTTGGCATTGTCTTTTAGAAGCTATTTGAAGAAGAGTCAGAGAGTTCTCCCAGTTTCCTGGCCAATTTCTATCAACTAATGTCACGTAAACAGATTGTCTATTTGGCCATTGTCACGTTGCTTTTTTCTGGAATTTTGCTGTGAAGCCATTTGCTGCTGTACTTTCTATGTTACAACGACGACTACATTTCAGCTTGTTGTTCATTAACTGTAAATCCCTTTTGGGTTAAGTTAATTAAAGACACAATATAAATGTTAGTTTTTTGTTCTACAGAAAAAAAAACCTTTCTTTTCTCAGGATGTGAACAATTATGTTACAGGAATTCATATTACCAGTATGGGACTGGACTCATGTTAGACTGGACCTGGTAAGGTTAGGAGTTTCTCTTTCCTGTTGGATAATACTGGAACAGGTTTTTGTTACCATCTGGCAAATTTTATGGTTATTTTATGGGCAGACAGATTTATTGAATTCAATTTCACAACTTGCAACTGGTGAGTTTGAACTTGTAATCTTGGGGTGGCTTATTCAGTACCAAAACCACTATTTTACCGTGCCCCAAGATATCCAGCAAGCTTTGACTCTACTACAGACTATGCAGACAGCTTTAGGGTGGTCGGATGTTCACTCTTTTCGCAAAAATATTATATTGCAATTAGCTGAGGTGTAAAGCCTTTGATTGGTGACCTGAGCCAGTCAGCAGATCTGTTGAAACTCGATTACAGAATTCTCCTCTTGTACATTTGGCAGATCAACATGTCAAATTCCATCTTCATTGACTTTAATCCCAAATTCAGTTATTAAAGGGAACAGTTTACCTCCTACAGACTGACAAAAAAATCCTTCTCTGATGAGACTGATGTTGTTACTGTGGTGACACTGCCACTAATGAGCTAGAATTTCCTTTGAATTTTTCAGGATTGATATGTTGTCTCCAGCAGACAAAGGATTTCTCATGCAATAGCGTGTTAATCCTTTATTTTATTAATTTACAGTACAGCATTATGTTCATGTTATTGTTACAGCATTATAAATTGGTTCATTTCATGTTTGGAATATTCACCATCTTTGAGAAGAATAATAGGAATTTTCAGCAGAGTGAGGCTATTTGACTCATTGTGGCTGCAATTCTGATTTGTCCCACATTCCCATTTTTTTTTTTGTCCAGCACCCTCTAAGTGACACATCTTTAATGGTGATCTAATTCCTTTTCAAAATTATTAATGGGATCAATCGCAGCCTCTCAAGTTGAACAACACAGAGTATAACACCAGCAGCAGGAGTAGGAGTAGGTCACTTGGTCCCTCAAACCTTCTGAACAATTGAATTAGATTAGTATCTGATCATGGCCTTAACTCCACTTTCCTGTTTTTCTCAACCCTTGACTCCCTTTTTGATCAAAAAAGGAAATTTGATTCTATCATGCTATTTTATATTTTCATGTAATTTGTAACCGCCTGCTTCCATCCACACAGCTCACTTCTAATTTAGTGTTTCTGCTCATTTGACCTGGACATAGGTTTGCATGAAAACACTTGCTTTCTTTCACTGAAGGATAAAAGGGAGCGAGAGGCAGCACTGGAGGTTATGCTATCCCAGCATGCTTAGTTGTTATGGAAGTCCTCTTTTAAATCTATTGGAATAAATGGCACTTTACTGGTAGTTGAACAGATGGCAGATTCTAGTTTTGAGGTAGCACCACCCATTAAGTGCAGGAGAATATGTTATCTTTTGCACAATAATCAGAAAAGGAATAATATGCTATTGACAAACATTACTGTAACTTCTAATCCAATTTTTCTTCACCTTCTTGAAAGTTGAGCATCACTCAATAAGAAGATAATTAGAACAGAACAATTGCAGAAGCAGCCCATTCATCCCCTCAAGGTTGCTTCACCATTTGGTACGATCATGACTAATCTCATCTTGGCCTCAACTCCACTTTCCTGCCCAATCCCCATTACCCTTCAACCTGTTACTAATTAAAAATCTGTCTACCTCCTCCATAAATTTGTTCAATGTCCCAGCATCCATCACACTCTGCGATAGTGAATTCCACAGATTCACGACCCTTTGAGAGCAGTAATTTCTCCTCATCTCTGATTTATATCTGATTCCCTTTATCCTAAAACTATGACCTGCCATTCTAGATGGCCCTACATGAGGAACCATTCTTTCTCCATCTATGTTGCCAATCCCTTACAGCATCTTATATACCTCAATTAGATGTCCTCTTATTGTTTTAAATTGCAGACAGTATAGGCCTAAAATGCTCAATCTCACTTCATAAGACAAACCCCTCATCGCAGATATCAATCTAGTAAACTTCATCTGAACTACCTCCAATACAATTACATCCCTCCTCAAGTAATGGGACCCAAACTATATGCAATACTCCAAGGGTGGTCTCACTAATGCCTCGTACAGTTGCAGTAACACTTCCCTACTTTTATACTCTATTCCTTTAGTAATAAATGCCTAACTTCCGTTTGCCTTCTTTATTACCTTTCCCTATACACTAGTTTTCTGAAATTCATGCAAGACGACACCCTGATCCCTCTGCATCGAAGGACTCTAAAGTTTCTCTCCACTTAAATATTAAATTGTCTTGTTATTCCTCTGGCCAAAATGGATTACTTATCCACGCTTATCCATGATAAAAAAAAATGTGTCAGCCAAATTTTGCCTCCACCGAGCCTATCCATAAATATTTGCAAATATCTTGTTTCTTCATTGCAACTCACTTTCCCACCAAATTTAGTGTCATCTGCAATTTGGTGATAATATTTTCAATCTTGCTTGCTGGTTCATTTCTCATCTTATTGCTCCAAGAAACAGTCTCTAATACATTGAATGAACTCTTCACTGAGGCTACCCTTGCCAAACTGATCAATCCAATCCATATGAATATTAAAATCACCCGTGATCATTGTTATACCTTTTTTAACAAATCTGCAGTATGTCCTGGTATATACTGTTCCCCACGCTGGGACTATTGTTTGGAGGCCTATAGATTATTTCTACCAGGGATTTCTTTCATTTGCTAATCTTATTTCTACACAGTCTGCTTCTGTGTTTTGATCTCTGGTGCCTATATCATCTCTCTGGTGCCTATATCATTTCCCTTCCTTTACTAACAAAGCAAACCATCTCCTCTTCATTCCTGCCTATCTTCTGAAACACTGGGCACATTTGGATATTCGATTTCCAAACCTGGTCTCCCTGCAACCACGTCTCAGTAATTGGCACTAAACTATACCCATTCATCTTGATTTGCACTGCACTCCATTAATTTTATTCTGAATGATACAAAGCCTTTACGTCTGTTCTGTTTATCAAATTTCCATACTCTTGTACGACTCCTGGATGTGATGTCATTTACATTGTCCCTTCCTTTTCTGATAACAATATGATTCACCACTGACCTGCAGTCACACCTTCTCCATTAACTTTAATTTTCCATGCAAATTTAATTTTCCTCCCAACAATTTGGGGCCCTATCTACAGCCCTGGTTGTGCAATTCAACAGGATTCGGGTCCCAGCATGATTCAGATGGAGTCCATCCCATCAAAGCTGTTCCCTCCTTCCCCAGTGTTGGTGCCAATGTCCCATGAATTCAAACCCATTTCTACCACACCAACTTTTGAGCCATACATTTACCCTTTTAATCTATTGATTCTATGCCAACTAACTTGTGGATCAGGCAGTAATCAGAAATTATTACCTTTTTATTTATGCTTTTTAACCTAACCCCTAACTGTTCATATTCCCTCAACAGAACCTCTTTCCTTATTCCACCTATATTGCTGGTACTTACATAGACCACGACGACTGGATCTTTCCGCTCCCATTCCAAGTTTCTCTGCAGCCCAGACGAGAGATCCCAAACCCGGGCACCAGACAGGCAATATAGCATTCGGAACCCTCAAATGTGGCCACAGACAACAGTATCGATTCCCTCGCTATACTATCCCCAATTATAACTATAATTCTCTTTTCTCCCCACTCTTGAATGGTTGCCTGTACCACAGGTCATTTTGCTCATCCTCCCTACAACCCCCATTCTCATCACACATGGAGCAAGAATCTCAAACCAGTTAGACAAAGCTCAAGGACTGAGGCTCCTTCAGCACTACCTCCTGGATTTCTCTACCTGCCTCGCTCATACCTTCCTGACCACTGACCAAATTCAAGGTGGTTAAACCAAGATGTATAACTGCTTCCTGAAACACAGCAGACAGGTAACTTTCCCGCTTTCTGATGTGTCACTGTGTTCGAAGCTCAGATTCCAGCTCATCAATTCTGAGCTGCATTTCCTTAAGCAACCAACACTTGCTACAGATGTGGTCAATATGTACGACAATTGAATCCACCAGCTCCTAAATCATGCAGCTACAACACATCAAATGGGCCTGCATCTCTTTTGTTTACTTAATTTTTAATTAATGTGTTTCTTTTTAAATTTCCTACTCGTCATTCAGTTTATAACCTGCAAAATACTTCTCTTATTTACCTTTAAAATGGAAGTAACTCAAAACAGTCATATTAGCAGCTGTTACCAACTAATAAAACTAGTTTTCTCCTGATGTTACTTTTTGTTTGGTGCTGGGCCTTTGATCCTGGGCTTCAATTTATCTTGTTAAAAAGATCTTACAAAGTATGAAACAAAAAAAAAGCAAACAGTATTGCTTCCTCTCTGTATTGAAATCCCACACTGCTGCAAAATCCCAGAAATACACATTTGCTCAGGTGTGCCTCACTCCAGTGGTGCTCTCCCCTTAATGATCATGTGGAGCTTACTGCTTAGTAAGTTTTCTAACCTCTCAGATATTCCACAGCAGCCTCCTGGCACATTACTGAGGTTAATTTACTAAATTGAACATTGAAAATGCTCAGAAACTCAACACGTCTGTCAGCGTCTGAGGAGACAGAAACAAAACTGTTGTTTCAAGTGCAAAAACTGATGAGTTTCTCTGGCATTTTCTGATCGTTTTTCAGATTTCCAGCATCCACAGTATTTTTGCTTTTATTTTGTCTGCTGAATGTAGCCTATGTAACCCACTCAGAATATTACACCCAAAATGTGAGAACTGGCCGAAATGGGCTGCACATAATTGTTCTTACTTTAAGGCTGCAGGGACCAGAAGTACAGATTGGAAACCTTGACTCATCTCCTGCAGTCAGTGCTACTAACGCACCACTGCCTCAACTGAACCTACACTTCCCCGTGCTGTTTAAATCAGTAAAAAAGGAAGATGTGCATTTGTGTAGCCCATTTCAAACCTTGGGTATCCTAAGATGTTTTACAGCCAGTTAAATGCTTTTGAAATGCAGTTACCACTGTCATGTAAGAAAAACAGCAGTCAGTGCACAAAGTTCCAGAAAATTACAATTAGATAATGACCACGTGATCTGTTTTAATGATTTAGTTGAGGGATGAATATTGAAGAAGATGAACATGAACATCATGTTTAAATAGTGCTGTGGGATCTTTTGCATCTACATAAGAGAGCAGACAGAGCATTGGCTCATTGTCTCATCCAAAAACACTTCCTTACTGCCTGGTTGAGAGTGTTAGCCTAAACTTAACGCTATCAACTGTACAATTTCCAACACCCAATAATTCTCAGCTGAACATTTTAGTTTCTATATTTGTTCCTGGTGTGTGGGCATCACACACTGGGCCAGCATCCATTGTCTACCCTAACTTCCTTGAGAAGGTGATAGTGAGTTGCCTTCTTGAACCAGTTCATGGTGTTGTTGAGAAGAGTTCCCAGATTTAGATGTAGTGATACTGAAAGGACAATGATATAATTCCAAGACAAGATAGTGTGTGGCTTGGAGAGGAACTTGAAGGCAATGATGTTACCATCCATCTACTGACCTTGTGTTTGTAGAGGTCATGCGTTTGAATGTTGCTCTGGAGGGACCCTTAGTGAATTACTACAGTGTACCTTGTAAGTAGTACATACTAGTATCACTATATCAGTGGTGGAAGGTATCTCTATTTCTATCTCCACAGGTGCTGCTAGATCTGCTGAATTTCCCCAGCATTTCCTGTTTTGGGTTATGGTGAGTCGGTGGGTAAGCGGAGCTGAGTCTCAAAAAGATCAGCCACAATCTTATTAAATGGTGGGGCAGGCTCGAGGGGCCAGATGGCCTACTCCTCCTCCTAGTTCTTATGTTCTTATGTTTTATTTCAGACTTCCAACAGCTGTAGTATTTTGCTTTACTTTAAGAGCCCAACTCTGGTTCGCCAACCAGTTAGGGAAGGCAAGGAGGATGACGTCGCCACATCATCAGAAGAAAGATTTCTGGTTCAAGTGGTATGTTTCAAGAAATCACTGCAGTTTAAATGATTAATTATGAAGAAAGATTATGTGGGTTAAGCTTGTATTCCCTTGAGTGTAAAGGACTAAGGAGTGATTCAATAAAAATGTTGAAATCAATTGAAAAATTTGATAGGACAGAAAGGGCAAAACTATTCTGTTAGGGTAATTGATTAAAAAAAAGGTTGTAGCCTTAAATTTAGAGCTAGAGTGTTCAGGGGTAATGTCAGGAGGAACCTCTTTACACAAGAGACAGTGAAAAATCTGGAATGCTTTCCCCTCTGCAAAAAACTGATGAAGTTTGAGATCAATTGAAAATTTCACAATAGGTTGATAGATTTTGAAAGTAACCTTGTTATTTATTATGGAATCAACATGGGTAGATTGTATAAGATGCAGATGGACAATGATTTGAGTTCTTAGCAGACTTGGAAGGCTTACTCCTGTTCCTATGTTTCAATTGTGAATTAATCAAGACAAACCACACACTGACCTTGGCCCCTTTATACATTCCCAGCTATTCTGAAGATTTTGGAACAGTTAATTGTTTGTTGCTATGTCCCACCCTTCATTGCGCAACAGTCACGAGTGGGAAAGAGTCAAAAGTATTCTATTTTGTTACCAGGGGAAGTTAATTGCTTTGGGAAGGGATTTGGCACTCATCCTTGTGAAAAGCAGCATTCTACTAAATATATGGGCCCTTTCTGTGAGAACAAAAGAGAAGCCAGCTACACTGACGAATTCTTCTCCTGCTCCCAACTCTCGTGCCAGACTGAGGGCTTATAAAATGTTTTTGTTAATCATCTGTCATGTAAACATTACTTAATTATCATGAGTCAACAACCTATGGGCTGTTAGTGATACAGAAATCATTTTAACATTGTCAGATAGTCTTTAATCTCCATGGTTACCAGAAATGATTTTGACAGACTGAGCAGACAACTGAGAGGTCGGATTGTCATCTGTGTCAGTCCATCATATTATATGCCTAGAAACAAAGCTTCTCTGTGTTTATGTAGCTGGATGTTGATAAATTAAGTTAATTAAATAAAATTCAAGCTATGGTGCAAGAATGGTACAGTTTGAATGCAGAGACTGCATTAGGTCAATGATCTTTCCTCACTGTGTACACAAGAGCGGCTGAAATGTTAAGTGGGGTCATATTCAGAACAAATGCCGGGGTCTCTGCCAGTGCATGTTGACAAATTATGGTGGGCTAATTTATAAAGCTTCACTATCAGAGAATCTACATGAAAGAGATCATAGGAGCACACTCAGCAATAGAAAACATTATATTGGCTCCTTTCATTTAAAATAAACTAGCATTTCTAAAGTACCCTCAGGACATTCCAGAGTCCTTCATAACAATCTCCCACTGATTTGTTTTACTAGTCCAGCTCCCAGCCTGTCTCCCATTTTAAAGGGGCGGTTAGTGTGAGTGGTGTTGGCATCCACCACTTTGGGCCTATTGACTTCCTTAAAGGCCAATTAGTGGCAACTGAAAAGCCTCATCCTGCCCCCACCACAGTTTTACCAGTTGCAGGGTGAGGCCCATTGCCAAGTAGGTAGCCTAGCAACCTCTACTGATCGGTCTGCTCTTTGGTAAAGTGAGGAGCCTGCTTTTGGGGGAAGATGGATATCCTTTGGGGGGGGGGGGGGGGGGGGTTCCCTGTCTCAACTGCAGGCATTCTTCCACCAAGGTCATAACATCCTCCTTTAACCCAACTCAACAAGCCTCTCAAACCTAGTCTGTCAAGATCCCAAAACTGGGGCCTGGCAGCCAGGTCTCATTGATATTCCAACTTTGCCTTTAAGTCTGGCTTCCTCAGGTTTTGGCTATAACCCCTGTTTGTGTTATCAGTACAGTGATTGTAACAAGGTCAGCCAGATGAACCTCATAGCATATGAGTTCCCTGATTGGGGCTGTTAATCTGGTCCAATCAGGGAGCCCTGGCTGACAGATAAAAACAGGAGTGTAAGAAGTTCTGAGACAACAAGGCACAGAGCTGGATGAACACAGCAGGCTAAGCAGCATCATAGGAGCAGAAAGGCTGACGTTTCGGGCCTAGACCCTTCATCAGAAAAGAAGTTCTGTTCACTTTAAGAGTTGGCTCTAAGGAAGCCAGACCAGTGTTAAGTACTATGTACTTGTAAATAAAGGGTGACTTGGTAATAGGGTACTGGCCTCTATGAAGTTACTTCAATCAGCTTTGGAGCAAAGTCTCTTTAAGAGCTCAACATGCGAATAAATCAAGTACTCAGATGATGTCACATGACCACCAGCCCCAGGGCCTTTGCACTCTAGCACTTGAAGCACAGGCTGTGTTTGGGGATTACTCTGTGATGTATATTAATCTAACTCTAAATAACCCCATCGCAGATCCTCAATGAGCAGAACCCGCATACCTTATTTGTGTTACGTTTAGGTAACAAGAATATTATTGTACAGTGTGCAGCTGAGATTCGTTTCTGGAAGAAACAGCAGCAAAGGAGAAACCAGCCTTACAAACCTGAAGGCTAAAGGAAATAGCATCAAACGAAAGGAAAAACAGCAGTCCAACAGCTCCCAAACCACAAAAGCAGAAGAAAATAAGATTTATTTGCAAACTGACTATCTCCAAGTTGGCCACGTGTATGCCCTATTGAGAAGCTACTTCAAATTTGAACAGCCTTGGGAATCAACCTTGTGCTGAACCTAGAAAATATTAATTTAAATTCAAAAATCAAAAATGAGTAGGCTTCACTCAGGAGCAGCATATATCCAACAGAACAACTCCTAAAACAAATGTTGAGCCAAAAAATAACAAGCAACGCTGACTACAGTACTGAAAGCATTGAAAGAGTGCACAAACTTAAATCAAAGTAGAAAGATAAAAGAACAGCAGAAGGATGCATACTAAATCAACGAGCATACCTAGAAAGCCACTGATGTACTATCCAAGTTCAAACTTTTTAAACCATGGATGCTAATACACTTCATAGATCAAGCAGGTCCAAAGGTGGTTAATTAAGCTGTGAAAATACTCAGGGTGGTAATGAAGGGCTAGACACGAGTGGGCCAGCAATGGAAGGACTTTCAGCAGATATAATTCTCAACTTTGGTGATCGCATAGATTGTCACAATGTTCTCAAGGCGGCAGTCCAGTCTTTACAATAATTGTAGCAGAACAGATTTAATGTCATGGGAAGTTTTAAAGGCAATGCCTTTTTGCACCTCAGAAGATGCAATTCCGAAAATCAACTTTCCTAGAAAAGGCAGTGCTCACATACTGAAGGGGAGGCAATGGCCTAGTGGTATTTTTGCTGAACTGTTAATCCCAGATAATGTTCTGGGGACCCACATTCAAATCCCGTGATGGCAGATGAATGAATTTGAATTGAATAAAATACCTGTAATTAAGAATCTAATGATGACAATGAATCCATTGTCAATTGCCGGAAAATCCGACCTTGTTCACTAATGTCCCTTTAGGGAAAGAAACTGCCATCCTTACCTGGTCTGGCCTACATATAACTCTAGACCCACAGCAATGTGGTTGTTCTGAACTGCCCTTTGAGTAATTAAGGATGGACAATAAATGCTGCCTGGTCATCAATGCTCTAATCCCGTGAATGAATAAAAAAGATACAGGAAAAGCTTAAATGTGAGCTGACATGAAATACATTCATCATCCACTTTGCAGATCACCACACTGACTGGTATAGTCCAATTACATATGTACTAAAGAAGGATGGTGCAATCAGAATATATTAGGTCTATGATGTCTAAACTTCCCCCTAAAGAAATGCCCACTCAAGATCTCAACACAAAAGGAATTGAATTTAAGTTCACAGGTGCTAAATTCTTCTTCAAGCTAAATCCAAACAGGAATATTTGTCAGTACACTTAGAAAGTGTAGTGTACTCAGGAAGTCAACATCTTCAGAACCACCATTTGGAAGATATTGCTTCCAGAGGCAATTTTTTGATTTATGTCTGTTGAGATCTGTTCCAGCAGCATGTGGACAGAATTATAGAAAATAGGCCTGGACGTGTATGTATTGCCAAAGATATTGTGTTAATAGGCAAAACCAAAGAAGAGCTTAATCAGAACCTTCAGTAAGTGCTGGCAGGAGCTCACCATAAAAGGTTCATTTTAAGAGCATGAAGTACCAGGTGAATGGAAATTGGATCACCTATTAGGTTGTGGAATCTGTCCTGATCCAAGCAAAGTCAAGAATGTAAATGCAGTGGCTACAAGAGCAGGTCAGAGGCTAGGAATACAGTGGCAAGTAACTCCCCTCCTGATTGCCCAAGGCCTGTCCACCATCTACAAGGCACAAGTCAGGATTGTGATGGAATACCGCCCACTTGCCTGGATGAGTGCAGCCCCAACAACACTCAAGAAGCTTGACACCATCCAGGACAAAGCAGCCCACTTGATTGGCACCACATCCACAAGCATCCACTCCCTCCACCATTGGTGCTCAGTAGCAGCAGTGTGTACTACCTACAAGATGCAGGGTAGAAATTCACCAAAGATCCTCAGACAGCACCTTCCAAACCCATGACCACATCCATCTGGAAGGACAAGGGCAGCAGACATATGGGAATACCACCAGCTTCAAGTTGCCCTTCAAGCCACTCACTATCCTGACTTGGAAATATGTTGCCGTTCCTTCACTGTTGCTGGGTCAAAGTCCTGGAATTCTCTCCCTAATGGCATTGTGGGTCAACCCAGCACATGTGGACTGCATCAGTTCAAGAAGGCAGCACACTACCAACTTCTTGAGGGCAACTAGAGATGGGCAAGAAATGCTGGCCAGCCAGCGACGCCCACATCCCACAAAATGAATAAATATAAAAGAAAATGTCTACGCCACAAGACAAAGAAAATCTACAGTTAGCCAGTTCTTCAACTTCAATTGGTTCTGTTGGCACCATACATTCCAATATTTTCCAACAAAATATTATCATTGAGAAAACTCTTAACAAAAGATGTACCATATTTATGGAAAGAACATTGATATGCGTTTGGGTGTCTCAAACAATTATAGTCAGCAGAAAACTGCACCCTACAGTCCTATGAACCAAGGAAGAAGATAATCCCAGAAGTCAGCACTTTACAGAAAGGGCAAGAAGCATACATCATGCAAAATGGTAGACCAATTGCATTTGGATCCAAAGGTCTACCACACATATAATGTAATTATCCCAACACAGAGCATGAAACACTTGTTCTAGTGTTCAGTGTCACAAGCTTCTATACATACGTCCTCTAGTAAGCAATTGACAGTGGAAACTGATCACAAGCAATTAGAAATGTTTTGTTGCAAACCACTGACAAGCGTACAAGCTGGACTACAATGGCTTCTGGTAAAAGCACAGACTTAGGGCATCGAGATTGCTACAAACTTAGAATTATAGAATCCTACAGTGCGGAAACAGGCTATTCAGCCCCTCAAACCCACACCAACCCTCCAAAGAATATCCCACCAAGTCCCCTACCCTAAAGGCCCGCCATTTCCCATGGCTAATCCAACTAGCCTACACATCCCTAAACACTATAATGCACTTGAGCATGGCCAATCCACTTAATTTTACATCTCTGGACCATCGGAGGGAACTGGAGCTCTTGACGGACACCCACACAGAACAGGGAGAGAAAGTGCCAACTCCACACAGACAGTCACCCAAGGTTGGAATTGACCCCAGGTTCCTGGTGCTATGAGGCAACAGTGCTAACCATGGAGTCACCATGTTGCCCAATTTGGTACCAAAGTAGTCACCTCAGCTATGTTGAGCAGATAGCCACATGTGAATAAGGATGCAGACATTCCACTGAATCTGTACAAGTCAACAGTGTGGGTGTTGAACTGGCAGACATGCTCAAATCAATCCATTACATTTTGGTCAATATAAATGTGGCCAGCTTCAGTCAGAAATGGGTAATGATCCATGAAGCCAGGCATGGTAGAAAGTTATCATTGTAGAAAGTTATCATTGTAGGGAGACCCGCCACAATATAAGAACTGTTAGACACTCTCAGATGCTGTCAAGAGGCATTACTTCCAAAAGGAAAATAACTATTTGTTCCCATAGCTCTCGGCCAGGACATATTGTCATAAATACACCAAAGACACATGGGCATAGAGCAGATGGGGTGACTTGAATGTATTAGGGTCTATTGGCCAAGGATTAGCAGTGACATCAAAGCATTAATGAGGCTATTTGAGGCAGGCCAGAGTAACCAGCTACAACAATATAGAGAACCTTTACACCTGCATAAGATTCCATCAGCCACTTGCTCCAACAGTGACACTGATCTATTTGCCATGAATGGAGACAATCTTAGCCACCAATTATATTTCCAAATTCCTTATTGTGAAACTGGTAAAGATTTCAAGCGTGTCTATGGCAGACTTATTCAGTCTGTTCAGCACTGAGGCTGACAGTCTCTGTTATCCTCTGGCCTGTGTCTAAACTCCCAACACGTGCTTGACATTACAACAGTGGAGCACTTTGAAAGTAATTCATTGGTTGTAAAGTACTTTGGGACATCATTCAAGTCTATCATTCTTAGAAGAAATTAACAATTTAATAATAAATTAGAAATATTTGCATTATCCATCACACTAAAGCTGTCACAATTTTCTATATGCTCCAGATGAGGTCTAATTTCAGCTTTACTACTAAATTTATATTATCCCTCATTTATATTTCCGTCCTTTCAGGATAAAGGACAATCTTTCATTAGACTTTAAATTAAAACGTACAGTTTAACTCACCCTCATCTGCCTGCTCCTGTTTGAGAGTTAGGGAAAGCACAACCTAGAAATAAAATGATGTCAGGTTATCTATCAAGCTTCAAGGATCCTGAACTTTGAATTTTATTGGGAATTCCAGAGTGCAGTGCATTTGGCACAATAGAGGTGAGTCCCTACAGCCAATATAACTCACCAACTCCTTTATCCTCACAGACCATGCTGAATTTTATGTTTTTTTGCCTAAGCCTGAGTTGCATCACGTTGTTCTCTCACCCAATTTATCCAAACATGCCTCATTAATAGCCTACCGAGCCTCTGTGACACCTCTGATTTCTGACAACTTTTACCACATGCTATTTCCGGAACAATCTGTCACACAACGCCATCTTTAAAATGCCACTGTGTATCCAGATGTGCACTGGTGTTCCGACGTTACCCTGCGCAGGTCACTGATCAGAGTCAGAAGATGTTGAAGGAAGGGAAGATGGTGCTGTGGTTATCTGACAGGAACCGGAGGTCCTACTGGATGGTGCGTTGCAAAGGAGGTCCTTCCACTTCGTGCGGCACTGCCAGAGGACGCCACTCCACCAGAACCTGCTGGCCTTGTCTGAGGTCACCAGCCAGATCAGTGCTGTTTCCATGGGCCAGAGGAATGTCCAGCAGTGCAGAAAGAATGTCAATGACCTTTACTTCTCTGCCAGGGTAAGTCCTTCCCTTCTGCCTGCTTCCTCACACATTCTATCCCTGACACTACAACCACCTCCGAGCAAACCTCTTGCTGTATCATTCTCACTACTGCCTGCAGTATTTGCTACTATTCACTCTCCGCACTAGGCCTGCCACACTAATGCCACATGCCCTCCAATCTGCCTGTTCAGTCCCTCGGAGCACCTTCCTGCCATTTCCCCACCTGCAACAGCACAAACAGCCACTGTAATCTCACTCATTGCCTCCTGTTTTCTCATGGCAGGACAAAACTACGTGTAACAGGCAGAAAGAGCCTGACATCAGGTTTCTCACTGATTGTGAGGAAAGAACTGTGACCCACTCCCTGCATTGTAAAGATACCGTGCCGGAGACCCACCCCTCCAAACCGAAGTCTGGCTGTGCCAATTCCCTTGCCTGGTATGGGATCCAGTCCTTGAATTACTTTGCCTTGACCTCTTGACTGCCAGATGTCTTCATAGACTTGATTGAGGGCTAATCCCATAAATATTTGAGACACGGTGCCAGCTTGCTGAAGGCAGTGTGTTTGCCACATAAGCTGCTGGTACATGGAGTAGGTGTGAAATGAATGCAGTACACTGCACTACAACTCTATAGTCTAACAATTGTTTAGCTGAAAGACACACATGCCATGTATCTTTGACTGCGCTAAATGCATGGCGTGGCATTGCAAAGCATTGATGGGCTGAATGGCCTATGAGCAAGCAAGTAGGTGCAAAATGAGCAAGGGAGACAATGGCCAAGTGGTATTATCACTTGACTGCTAATCCAGAGACTGGGGTAATGTTCTGGAGATCTGTGTTCAAACCCTGCCATGGCTGATGGTGGAATTTAAATTCAATATAAATCTGGAATTACAAGTCTAATGATGACTAGGCATCCATGGAGGGAAAAACCCATCTGGTTCACTGATGTCCTTTAGGGAAGGAAACTGCCATCCTTACCTGGTCTGGCTTACTTGTGACTCCAGACTCACAGCAACATGATTGACTCATAACTGTCCTCTGGACAATTAGAGATGAGCAATAAATGCTGGCCTAGCCAGTGATGCCCTCACCTTATGAATTAATTTTACAAAAAGAGAGCATTCCTGATCTATGTTCCAAGCTGGGTGCCTGCCCATGTACACAAAGTATTCCCACTATGGCCTTTCAACGCAAGTTGCTGGTGTGGCCTTCAATACAACCCACACAGTAAACCAGTAAAAGAATGTTTATACTTGGAAATGATCATCCTAGTTGTACTGCAGCTCGATTTTGAAGTATAGAAGATGAGTCGGACCAGCTTTTCCTTTTCAGAAGTCAGTTGCTTGCAGAGGGCAATGCCAGAGATGTGAGGAGAGGTTCTGAAGAAGGATCACCAGACTTGAAATGTTGACTCTGCTTTCTCTCCACAGACGCTGCCAGATTTGTTGGGTTTCTCCATCAATTTCTGTTTTTGCACTGACTGGCCTTCTCTGTCTGTCAGCCAATTACTCTCTTTGAAAAAGAGAGATCAAAACCGCACACACAACCCACATGTGGTGTCATTGAGGCCAAGTGCAGTTTTAAAATGACTTCTCTGGATTTCTATGTTCAGACCCTTGCTATGCATCATTACACTCTGTTTGCTTTCTTAGTAGCTTGGAAACATTGCTCTGATGGTTTTACTGAGCTGTTCGTGAAGTTTCGAACATCTGCCTGTGATTTAATGTAATAGGCCCTTTGCTCAGCAAGAAGGGGTGGGGGTGTATTTGTGGCCAGTAATTTGTATGATCCACGAATAATACCATTAAAGTTACTACAGATGCAGTTGACAAAAAAAATGCTCTCTTAACTATTTAAGCAATAATTGCTTTGTGAAGCAAAATCACCAGTGTACCTCTTTGGATAATCCCCAAGCATTTTGGCTCAATTTCCCGAGAAGGTTGCTGATCAGAAACCTTCTCTTTCAATTGGATCCTTTCCACCCCAATCCCACCTGCTGAGCTCTTGCCAAGCTGCCTGGCAAGGTGAGGATGCCTATCTTCACTGAAATCTCACTAGGACTCCAGTTAACATCTTGCATTTCAATAAGGACTGTGGCACTATCCAAATCTCATTTTGAGGGTGACACAGTGGCTCCGTGGTTGGCATTGCTGTCTCACAGTGCCAGGGACCCTGGTTTGATTCCAGCCTCGGGCTGTGGAGTTTGCACATTCTCCCTGTGCCTGCATGAGTTTCCTCTGAGAGACTCCGATTTCCTCCCACAGTCCAAAGCTTAGGTGGACTGGCCATGCTAAATTGTCCATAGTGTCCAGGGATGTGCAGGATAGGTGGATTAGCCATGGAAAATGCAGGGTTACAGGGAAAGGGCAGGGAGAGTGGGTCTGGGTGGGATGCTGTTCTGAGGGTTGGTGTACTCAATGGGCCAAATGGCCTGCTTCCACACTGTAGGGATTCTGTGATTCTACGGAACTGAAGATGACCAACAAGGGCTGGTGGGTGACTGAGATGTATTTCCTTTGTTAATTCATATCTCCCTTGGCCCCAACTAATTTGATGCCCTCTGATTGACCTGCTAATTTTCAGTTGTGCAATCTCCTGGCTCACCTCGCTCATTGTCCTTGGGTTTCGAGCTGCAGACTGAATTTTTACCAGAAACAAAAACAGAAGTTGCTGTAAAAGCTCAGCAGGTCTGACAGCATCTATGAAGAGAAATCAGAAATATTGTTTCCGGTCCAGTGTGCCTTCCACAGAACTTAATAAAAACCAAAAGAACTGTGGATAGTGTAAATCAGGAACAAAAACAAAGTTGCTGGGAAAACCCAGCAGGTCTGGCAGCATCTGTGAAGGAAAAAACAGAGTTAATATTTCAGGTCGGTGACCCTTCCTCAGAAAGTTCTGGCAGAACTGGCATAAAGTTCTGAGGAAAGGTCACCGGACCCGAAACGTTAACTCTGTTTTTTCCTTCACAAATGCTGCCAGACCTGCTGAGCTTTTCCAGCAACTTTGTTTTTCTTCCACAGAACTTGTCAGTTTATATGCAGAAGATAGGATGAGGGAGTAAATAATAGGTGGGGACAGAGCTCAAAGAGAAAGAAGACAGTTGGACAGGCAAAGGAGTTGATAACGATCTGGCTGGCAGAGTGAATAGCTGTTAATGGGGACTGTTAGTGACTAACAATAGATAATGTGTAATGGCAGACTATGTGATAACAAGGTCTGGTGTGTGCGGTTGGGGGCAAGGATACGGGAGAGTTTAGGCCCTAAAATTATTGAACACAATATTGAGTCCAGAGGACTGCAGGGTCCCCAAGTGGAAAATGAGGTGTTGTTCTTACAGCTTACACTTGAACTTCACTGGAACACCGCAGCAAGCCTGAGAGAGATGTTGGCCAGGGAGCAGGCTGGTGTGTTAAAGTGGCAGGCAACTGGAAGCTCAGGGTCTTTTTTGCAGGTAGAATGTAGACGTTCTGTGAAGCAGTCACCCAGTCTATGCTTCGTTTTCCTGATGGAGAGGAGAACATTGTGAGCAGCGAATGTAGTAGACTAGATTCTGGGAAGTGCAGGTAAGGTGCTGCTTCTCCTGGAAGGTGTGTTTGTCCCCTTGGATACCGAGGAGGGAGGAGGTAAATGGGCAGATGTTGCACCTTCACCTGTTGCAGGATAAGGTGCCCAAGGGCTGTGGGGGGGGATGTTGGGGGTGAAGGAAGAATGGACCAGGGTGTCCCAGATGGAACGGTCCTTCAGAAGGCAGACAAGGGAGGGGAGGAGAATGTGTGTCTGGTTGTGACATCCCACGGAAATGGTGGCTGATGATCTTCTGGATGTGGATGCTGGTGGCATTGTAGGTAAGGACAAGGGGAAACCTATCGCAGGAGGGAAGAGGAGGGGGTGAGAACAGAAGTGCAGGAGATGGGTCGGACCCGGTTGGTGCTGGGGAAGGAGGTGGTCGTTTCGGAGGCTGCCTTGTTAGAGTTTGCCTTATTGGAACATATGCAATGGTGATGGAGGAACCGAGAGAATGGGATGGAGTCTTGACAGGAAGCAGGATGCGAGGATGTATAGTCCAGATAGCTGTTGGGGTTGGTGGGTTTATAGTGGATATTAGTGGCCAGTCTATCCCCAGAAATGGAGACAGAGATGTCAAGGAAGGGAAGAGAGGAGTCAGAGATAGACCAGGTGAAAGTGAGGACAGGGTGGAAATTGGAATCAAAGTCAATGAACTTTTCCATTTCTGGACGGGAGAGGGAAGCAGCATCGATGATATCATCAATATATTGAAGAAAGAGTTGTTGGTGGGGGCTGAAATAGGACTGGAACAAAGAATGTTCACGTACCCCATGAAGAACAGACATAACTGGGGCCTATGCAGGTACCCATGGCCACCCCTCTGACCTAAAGAAAATGAGAGGAGTTAAAAGAGAAGTTGTTCAGGGTGAGGACGAGCTTGGCCAAGCGGGGAAAGGTGGTAGTATTTGGGGATGGTTCAGGCCTTTGATCCAGGAAGAAGCAGACAGCCCTAAGACCATCCTGGTGGGGAATGGACATGGACACGTCTGTGGTAAAAAGGTGGTGGATGGGGCCTGCAAACTGGAAATTTTGAAACTGGCGTTTAGCATCAGAGGAATCGCGGATGTACGTGGGCAGGGACTGGACTGGGCCGTGAAGACTGAGTCAAGGTAGGAAGAAATTAGTTCTGCAGGGCAGGAGCAGGTAGAAACAATGGGTCTGCCCAGGCAATCCTATTTGTGCGTTTTTAGAAGGAGGGAAGTTTTACCGTATGGAAATCTCTTAAATTGTCAGTGCTTGGAGGCATCCCTCCTGCAGGTTGGTCCCAACGTATCAAAGTTTTTGAAGGCAATTCCCTTCCATAAACGGCTGCACACTTAAGGTGGAGATGAGGAGGAATTTTGTCACTCAGAGGCTAGTGAATCAGTGGGATTTTTTTTAACGCAGAGGGCTGTTGAGACTGGGTTGTTAAGTATATTCGAGGCTGAAGGCTGGAAAATGGAGTTTGGCATTATCAGATCAGTCATGCTGTGATTGAATAGCTGAACAGGTGGGCTGAATGGACTACTTCTGCTCCTATGTCTTATGGTCTGACTACCTCATCAATCCAGACAAAATTTTATCACATCCGTGTCTCCTTCACTCAAATTTCTTCTCAAAATCCTTCCATCACTAACAATCTTCTTTTGATTGGATAGAAATAGTCTATATGACTTTCTTAGATTCATTCCAGGGATATGGGCTTTTCTGTCAACACTGTCTTTTTAATACCGAACCCTGAGAACTTCATGTAGGTAGGCCCTATGCTATTTGTTGCCACAATGAATCAAAACGTACCTTCACACTGTTCTAAAGAGCAAAACTAATCAAATATCTTTTTGTAAACCACTCCTTTTTAAAGTTTTAAAACCTGGTGTAGTCATAGAGCTGTAGAGCACGGAAACAGACCCTTTGGTCCAACTCGTCCATGCCGACCAGATATCCTAAATTAACCTAGTCCCATTTGCCAGCATTTGGCCCATATCCCTCTAACCCCACCTATTAATGTACCCATCCAAATACCTTTTAAATGTTGTAATTGTACCAGCCTCCACCACTTCCTCTGGCAGTTCATTCCATATCTGCACCATCCTCTCTGTGAAAAAGTTGCCCCTTAGGTACCTTGTAAATCTTTCCCCTCTCACCCTAAACCTATGCCCTCTAGTTTTGGATTCTCCTATCCTAGGGAAAAGACCTTGGCTATTCACTCTAACCATGCCCCTCAAGATTTTGGAAACTTCTATAAGGTTACCCCTCAGCTTCCAACGTTCCAGGGAAAATAGCCCCAGCCTATTCAGCCTCTCCCTATAGCTCAAACCTTCCAAACCCTGGCAACAGAAATAGGAAGAAGGGTCCTAACCAAAACAGCTCCTGTGATGCTGCCTGGCCTGCTGTGAGCCTCCAGCTCCACACTGTGTAAACCCTGGCAGCATCCTTGGTAGTTTTAGAAAAATAATGTTAAGCCAAATTACTGATCTAAAATTTGCTTGTCAACTTTGGAACACAGATAATTTTTATTCAGGTCATCATCTTGATTTCGGCTTCTGAATATCCAAGGTCTTCACCAGAGGCCAAGTTAATTGTAATATAGAGATATCCAAAAAGCAAAATGAAAGTCACTGGGGAAAAGCTTAGTGCCTGCTGAAAATCAGGAAATCAAGCAATAAACAGAAACATGGAGTTGAGGCAGAAGTGGACCTCCTCTTAGGAAACAACATTGGGCAAGTGACTGAAGAGTCAGTTGGAGAGTGCTTTGGTCCAATGACCATAACTCTCTTAGTTTTAACATAGTCATGGAGAAAGATAGGACAGGTGCTAAACTGGAGCAGGGCCAGTTTGGGGGCCAGTTAGGATTTAGCAGCAGTCGATTGGGTGAGTCTGTTTGAAGGAAAAAGAATGACTGGCAAATGGGAGGCTTTTAAATGTGTGATATCAAGAGTCTAGGGTCAGTATGTCCCTGTTAGGGTGAAGGGAAAAGCTGGCAGGTTTAGGGATCCCTGGCTGACGCATGATATTGAGGCTCTGGTCAGGAAAAAGAAGGCGGCATACATTGGGTTTAAGCTATCAGGCTCAACTGAATCCTTAGATGACTATAAAAAGTGTAAGAGCACACTTAAGAGGGAAATCAGAGGAGCAAAAAGAGGGTAGGAGATGGATCTGGCAGATAAGATTAAAGATAATCACAAAAGGTTCTATAGCTATATTAAGAGTAAAAGGGTGGCAAGGGAGAGAATAGGTCCCCTGAAAGATCTGCATGGCCATCTATGTGTGGAGCCACAGGAGATGGGGGAGACTTTTAATGAATATTTCTCCTCAATGTTTACTGAAGAGAGAATCATGGATGTTAAGGAAATAAGGGAAACAAGTGGGGATGTTTTGGACCGCAGACACATGATCAGAAAGGAGATGTTTGCAGCCTTAAAATGCATTAATTTTGATAAATCCCCTTGGCCTGAGCAAGTCCATCCTCAGACATTGTGGAGGGTAAGGAAGAAATTGCAGCAGCCCTTGCAGAGATTTTTACTTCATCTTTAGTCACTGGTGAATTTCCGGAAGACTGGAGGGTGGCTAACGTTGTTCCATTGTTTAATGTCCTCTGGTATTATCACTGGACTGTTAATCTGGGGACTGGAGTTCGAATCCCATCCACAGCAGTTGGTGGAATTTGAATTCAATAAAATATCTGAATTAAGAATCTAATGATGACCATGAATCCATTGTCGATTGTCAGAAAAACCCTTCTAGTTCACTAATGTCCTTTAGGAAAGGAAATTTGTCATCCTGACCTGGTCTGGCCTACATGTGACTCCAGACCCACAGCAATATGGTTGACTCTCAACTGTCTTCTGGGCAATTAGGGATAGGCAATAAATGCTGCCTGGTCAGCGATGCCCTCATCCCTCAATAAGAATAAGAAAGGTAGAAAAGACAAGCCAGGAAACGACAGGCCATTGAGCCTGACATCAGTGATAGGCAAGTTATTGGAGAGGATACTGAGGGATAGGATCAACCACCATTTGGATAGGCAAGGTCTGATTAGAGATAATCAGCATGGATTTGTGCATAAGAAGTCATGCCTGACAAATCTTTTAGAGTTTTTTGAAGAGGTAACCAAGAGGATAGATGAGGATAGGGCAGTGAATGTTGTCTATACGGACTTTAGTAAGGCCTTTGACAAGACCGTGCATGGCAGGTTAGTCATGAAGATTGGGTAGCATGGGATCCAGGGAGAGCTAGCTCATTGAATTCAAAAGTGTCTCGATTGGAGGAAGCAGAGTATGATGGCTGAAGGTTATTTCTCGGATTGGAGGCCTGTGACTAGCGGTGTGCCACAGGGGTCGGTGCTGGGACCTTTGTTATTAGCTTTTTACATAAATAATCTGGTTGTGAATGTACAAGGCATGATTAATAAGTTTGTGGATGATACGAAATTAGGAGGTATTGTCAATTGTGAGGAAGGTTATCAAAAATTACAGAGGGGTCTTGATCAGATGGGGAAGTGGGCTGAGGATTGGCAAATGCAATTTAATACAGATAAGTGTGAGGTGTTGTACTCTGGAAAGTCAAACCAAGGTAGGATTTATACAGTAAATGTTAAGGTCCTGAGGATCATTGTGGAACAGAGGAACCTAGGAGTACAAGTACATAGTTTGTCAAAAGCGGCATCACAGGTGGACAGGGTGGTGAAGAAGGCATTTAGCATGCTGGCCTTCTTCGTCTGAGCCATTGAGTATGGGAGTTGGGACGTTATGTTACAGTTGTGTAAGACATTGGTGAGGCCACACTTGGAGTATTGTGTACAGTTTTGGTCACCCTGTTATAGGAAAGACATAGTTAAACTGGAAAGTGTGCAAAGAAGATTTATGTGGATGTTGCCAGGACTAGTAGGCCTGAGTTATATGGAGAGGTTGGCCAGGATTGGACTTTATTCTTTGGAACGTAGGAGAATGACGGGTGACCTTATTGAGGTGAATAAAAACATGACAGGCATAGATAGGATGAATGCATATAGTCTTTTTCCCAGGGATGCAGAATTGAAAGCTAGAAGGCATAGGTTTAAGGTGAGAGGGGATGGATTTAAGAAGGACCTGAGGGGCAACTTCTTCACACAGAGAGTGGTGCATATATGGAATGGGCTGCCAGAAAAAGAGTTTGAAGCTGGTACAATAGCAACATTTAAAAAACATTTGGATAGGTACATGGATGGGAAGGGTTTAGAGGGATATGGACCAAATGTGGGCAATTGGAACTAGCTGAGTGGGCACCATGGTCAGCATGGACCAGTTTGGGCCAAAGGGCCTGTTTTCCATACCATATTACTCTAAGACTCTATGATTCTAAATTCATTTGAATGGTACAACAGGTTTAACAGGGGATGGTCTATTCCTGCTCCCATTTGTAATGTTCTTATGCTCCAAGTGGGGACAAATATGAGAGTCCTCCGTAAAGATCTGTGGGGCCAGCCTGCTTAAGCAGTTTTTTTGGAGATGTTCAATTAATAGCCCACCTTGTGGAGTCCCACTGAATTAAGGATGGTGAGTAGGTTTTGAACTGCCAGTACAATCAGAGAGCCAACAACTCTAAATGACCTGTAGCCTTATTGGGAATGGTGGGTTCTTCTCAGGCTACAAGGAGAGGATGGGGGAATCTCAGATTGGGTTTGTCCTTGAAGATACGCAATAAAATTAAAAAAAAGAATGTCCAAGTCAATTGGGAAAGCCCTACAGAACGAATTGTTTTGGCTACAGGTGTGTCCTTTCCTGCCCTGGTGTCTGTTGCTGGGGCATGAGACTTCAGCTCTGTTGGCCCACTGCCTTCACCTCCATGGAGATGCTGGGCTCACCGTTCCAGTGGGAGGGTGTACAGAAAGACATTGGCTTGCCCTTTTAATTTGCAAATTTACTTCCAGTTCCACTTTAAGTTCACCTTTAGTGGAATTGGGAAGATTCTATCCCTTCCCTTTTAACTTAATTGGCACTCTGACTGAGTTTTGTCATCACAATGTAACAGTCATTAAAATGTTATTGTATTGTAGAAAGAATCATAGACTTTTACAAAACAGAAGGAGGCCATTCGACTCATCGTGTCTGTACCAGCTCCCGAATGAGCTACCCAGCTAGTCCCGTTCTCCAGCCCATTGCTTGTAGCCCTCTAACTTCATTCCTTACAAATATACATCCAGCTCTTCTTTGAAATCTCCTATGCATTCCGCCTCCACCACTCTCCCAGGCAGTGCATTCCAAATTCTAACAACTGTCTGAGTAGAGAAGTTTCTCCTCACCTTACTCCTAGCTCTCTTGTTGACAATCTTGTATCAAATAGGTTAGCCGCTTCTCAATCTGTTTGAAGGTTGATCAATAACAAAAGATGATCAAGCATTTCTTTCAATTCCAGATCAGTTAATCAAATTTGTTTTTTTGCTGGTATTAATGTAGTTGCTTGGCATAGGAATATTTATGTTTGTTGCCATTGAATATTCATTTCTCACCTTCTATCCATATTCAGAGATGATCAGTTCCCGGAAACAGTCAACCCTAGCTAGTTTTACATCTAACACTGACGTAAGTGTGTACCACACATGGAATACAAAGTATTGGGATATGAGTATAAAAGAAAACTAAATATCATTTACAAGGCACATTTCATGGTCTTTAGGACATCCCAAAGCTCTGTAAAGTTGATGAAGAATGTTTGAATTATTGTTAGTGTTGCAAGATGAAAAACACAGCAACCAATTTGCACACAGCACTTATTTAAACAAAAATGTACTTCTACTGATTAGCCAATCCATTTTTATTATGTTATTTCTTAGAGCCAGCAAATCTTCTATATTCATCTGAGAGTGTGAACAAAATATCAGTTTAATATCACATCTAAAAGATGGCTTCCCTGAAATTTTCCCTCATTATCGCACTGGAGAATTGATGGCCTAGTGATATTATTGCTAGACTTAATTCAGAGATGCAGGTAATGTTCTGGGCACCTGGGTTCGAATCTTGCTGTAGCAGATAGTGGAATTTGAGTTAATTAAACGTCCAGAATCAATCGTCTAACAATAACCATGAATCCATCGTCAGGAAAAGCCCATCTGGTTCATAAATGTTCTTTAGGGAAGGAAACTGCCATCCTTACCTGGTTTGGCCTACTTGTGATTCCAGCCCCATAGCAATGACACTGGCTCTTAACTGCCCGCTGGGCAATCAGGAATGGGCAATAAATGCTGGCCTGTGAAAGAAGTTTCAGACTGGATTTTAGACTCATATCTCTGGGGTGGAGATTTAACTCTGAGTCTGACCTCAGTGTGCTACCCACAGCTATGGCTGACAACTAACACTAAGTGAGGACCTGCTCACTCCATGCAGTACAGAAAGCTGTTGTGATAAATTACTAATACAATTGCTATAAATTGTTTGAAGAGGTCTGTTTGATATTAAACTGGAAACCCACAATCCTTCCTCCTCATTAGCATAAAGCTAACAAAGCCTATTGAAAATTTTGAAAATTTCCTTCAGTTTATTCTAGAAACATGATGATTCTCATTGTTTTCAAGTGGCTGATGTTTCTCACAGGAGCTCAAGGTATATTTTTGTGATTTAATTTAATGTTCATTTTGAGCATGATTTTAAGTTTTGTTTCTCACTCTTAAACAGCTGAGTAATTTTGAGACTTGATAAGTGATTCTGGACCTAAGATTCTCAAATTCCTCTACCAATGGGACTTTCCTAACTTCATGTCTAGGTATGTTACAGGCTAATTGTTGGAGTTTGATCATTGCCATAACTACTGTTGTATCATGTGGATACCAGAATGGTTGAACTGGAAACTGATGAACCCCTAATTTTTTTCCTCAGTTAGCAGTTCCTGTGTTCCTAAGTTTGTGATAGTTTTGGTCTCTGTCTGGATGCAGTTTATTACTGCACATTTGGGGTGGTCTTGGTTTCAGTCAATGCCTGTGTTTTTTTTAAAATTGAATAGTTATGAAAATAGTAATGTTTGGCTTCTGAAATGATCACGTAACAGGCATCCTGACTGTGACTAGGTGAAACAGGATACTACTCTGGTTGGCTGTGGTAGACATGAGACCATAAGACATAGGAGCAGTAATCCATTCGTCCCATTGAATCTGTTCAGCTATTTAATAAGATCATGGCTGATCTGATAACCCTCAACTCCACTTACCTGCCTTTTCCCCATAACTCTTGACTCTTCCTGATTAAAAATCTGTCTATCTCAAACTTGAGCATACTTAAAGATCCAGCCATAACAGTCCTCTGAGGCAAAACATTCCACAGAGTCACTAGCCTCCAAGAGAAGAAATTCTTCCTAATCTCTGCTTTAAATGTGTGACTCATTATATTGAGATTATGCCCTCTAGTCCTAAACTCTCCCTCAAGGAGAAACAACCTTTTCACATCTACCCTGCCAAGTCCCCTAAAATCCTATATGTTTCAATAACTTTGCCTCCCAGTCTTCCAAATTCCATTGAATAGAGGCCCAACCTACTCAACCTGTCCTCTTAACAAAGTGTCTCTGTACCCGGGAGTGAACCTCCTGTGGATTATCTCCAATGACAGTGTACTGTGGGGCAGTCCCAGCAGATTGGAAAACAGCAAATGTGACGCCACTGTTTAAAAAAGGAAGTAGACAAAAGATGGGGAATTATAGACCGGTTAGCTGAACCTCTGTAGTGGGGAAGATGCTTGAGTCTATTATCAAGGAAGAAATAGCAAGGCATCTTGATAGAAATTGTCCCGTTGGGCAGACGCAGCATGGGTTCATGAAGGGCAGGTCATGCTTGACAAATCTTTTGGGATTCTATGAAGACATTACGAGCGAGGTGGACAATGGGGACCCAGTAGATGTGGTGTACCTAGATTTCCAAAAGGCCTTCGACAAGGTGCCGCACATGAGGCTACTGCATAAGATAAGGATGCATAGCATTAAGGGTAAAGTATTAGCATGGATAGAGGATTGGTTGACTAACAGGAAGCAAAGAGTGGGGATAAATGAGTGCTATTCTAGCTGGCAGTCAGTGACTAGTGGTGTGCCTCAGGGATCGGTGTTGGGACCGCAATTATTCACAATTTATATAGATGATTTGGAGTTGGGGACCACATGTAGGGTGTCAAGGTTTGCAGATGACACTGAGATGAGTGGCAGAGCAAAGTGTGCAGAGGACTGTGAAACTTTGCAGAGGAACATAGATACATTGAGTGAGTGGGCAAAGGTCTGGCAGGTGGAATACAATGTAAATAAATGTGAAGTCATACATTTTGGTAGGAGTAATAGTAAAAAGGATTATTACTTGAATGGTAAAAAGTTGCAGCATGCTGCTATGCAGAGGGACCTGGGTGTCCTTGTGCATGAATCACAGAAGGTAGGTCTGCAGGTACAACAAGTAATTAGGAAGGCAAATGGAATTTTGTCCTTCATTGCTAAACGGATTGAGATTAAAAGCAGAGAGGTTATGTTGCAGCTGTACAAGGTGCTGGTGAGGCCACACCTGGAGTACTGTGTGCAGTTTTGGTCTCCTTGAGAAAGGATGTACTGGCACTGGAGGGGGTGCAAAGAAGGTTCACTAGGTTGATTCCAGAGTTGAGGGGGTTGGCTTATGAGGAGATACTGAGTAGAATGGGATTATATTCATTGGAATTCAGAAGACTGAGGGGGGATCTTATAGAAACATATAAAATTATGAAGGGAATAGACAAGATAGAAGTAGAGAGGATGTTTCCACTGGCAGGTGAAGTTAGGACAAGAGGGCATAGGCCCAAGATTAGAGGGAGCAGATTTAGGACTGAATTGAGAAGGAACTTCTTCACCCTGAGGGTTGTTAATCTATGGAATTCCTTGCCCAGTGAAGTCGTTGACGCTACTTCAGTAAACATTTTTAAAGATAAGGTAGATTTTTTTTGAACAATAAAGGAATTAAGGGATACGGTATGCGGGTAAGTGGATCTGAGTCCACGAAAAGATCAGCCATGATCTTATTGAATGGCGAAGCAGGCTCGAAGGGCCAGACGGCCTACTCCTGCTCCTAGTTCTTATGTTCTTATCTTTCTTTAGATAAGGGGCACAAAACTGTTCACAGTTTTCCAGCTGTGATCTGACTAGTGCCTTAAACAGTTTTAGCAAAACCTCCCTATTTTATTCCCTGTTCCCTTTGAAATAAAGGCCAGCATTCCATTTGCTTTCCCTCTTCCCTGCTGAACTTGGATGCTGGCTTTTTGTGATTCATGCGCAAGAACTCCCAATTTCCTCTGTTCTGTAGCTTTCCGCTGTCTTTCTCCATTTAAGTAAAGCAGCTGCTCTATTCTTCCTACCAAAGAGCATGACCTCACATTTTCCCACATTATATTGCATATGCCAAATTTTTGTCCACTCGCTTACCTTTATGCCTCTGCGGACTCTTTGTGTCATCCTCACCACTTGCCTTTCCACCTAATTTTGTATCATCTGCAAACTTGGCAATAGAACATTAATGTTCCTTATCCAAGCCACTAATATATATTGTAAATATTTGTGGCCCCAGCACTGATCTCTGTGGCGATCTGCTAGGTACAGGTTGCCATCTTGAAAATGCTTTCCTTATTCCAACTCTCTGTCTTCTACTAGTTAGCCAATCCTCTATCCATGCTAATATTTGGGGTCTTATCTTATTAAGTAGCTTGACGCGTAGTATCTTATCAAAAGCCTTTTAAAAATCTCAATATATTACATTCACTGCTACCCTTTTATTATCTTGCTTATTACCTCCTCAAAGAATTCTAGTAAATTTGTCAGGCATGCTTTCCCTTGCATGAAGCCATGCTGACTCTGCTGGATTATATTATGTATTTCTAAATGCAACTTTTCAATTAACAGAAGCTGGTTTATATTTACGTTTTTGTCTCTTTCCCTTTCTAAATAAAGGTGTTATATTGGCAATTTTCCAAATTGGGACTTTTCCAGGATCTAAGGATTCTTGAAAGATTACTAGCATTGCATCTACTACCTCTGTTAGCTATTTGTTTTAGTATCCTAATACATCGCAATAAGTCAAGGTGACTTGTCAATATTTAGTCCAAAACCTTCTCAGGCACTTTCTCTTTAATGATAGCTATTGTACTTATTTGCCCTCCTCCTTTTGTCCCTTGATTATATAGTATTATAGCAATGCCATTAATATCTTCTACAGTAAAGACAGGGGCAAAGAATCTATTCACATCTGCCTCTTCCTGCTTCCCCATAATTATTTCGCCAACATTGTTCTCTAAGGGGCTAATGTTAATTTTGGCCTTTCCTTTTTTATATATTTAGAGAAGCTCTTGCTGTCCATTTTACTTGCAAGTTTACCCTCAAAGTTTATTTTCTTCCTCCTTATTATCTGTGAGATTGTTGTCTGTTAGTTTTTAGACCTTTCCCAATTCCCAGGCTTGCTAATCTTTTGCTACATTGTATATTTTTCTTTCAATTTGATGCTATCCTTAACTTCCCTGGTTATGCATGGTTGGCTTGTCCACTTCCTAGATTCCTTCTTTCTCACAGGAATATATATTTGCCTGCGAGCCCTGGACTATTTTGTTAGATGTTTACCATTTTTCCTCAATCGTCTTTCCTGCTAAACTCCATGAACAAACACAAGAATAAATGAAAGAACATGAAGACACACATGCACATCTATAAACCAAACATTTTGGAGTAGGTATTCCGCAAATAAAGAGAAAGTGAAATTATTTGCAATAAAAACCGTTGAAGAGAAAGAAAATCAAAGAATATTGAGAGAGCAGCTATTGAAGCCCACTAAGCTTGAATTGGGCTAATTGCTCACGTTTGCATTCATGTAAATGAAAAATGGGCCTGATCAGAGGCATAGAATTTCCTCATTCAGTCAAAATTTGACTCACCCAGGAACACTTAGCAGTTAGGGAGGCAAATGCAATGTTAGCATTCATTTCAAGAAGGTTAGAGCACAAGAGCAGAGATGTATCACTGAGACTGTATAAAGCTCTGGTCAGACTGCATTGGGAATATTGTGAGCTGTTGTGAGCTGTTGTGAGCTGTATATCTAAGGCAGAATATGCTGGCCTTGGAGGAAGTCCAGAGGAGTTTACAAGAATGATCCCGGGAATGAAGGGCTTGTCATATGAGGAGTGGTTGTGGATTCTGGGTCTGTACTCAATGGTGTTTAGAAGGGTTAAGGGAGATCTCATTGAAAACTTACAGAATATGCTAAGGCCTTGAAAGAGTGGATATGGAGAAGAAGATTCCACTAGTTGGAGAGACTAGGACTCAGGGGCATAGCCTCAGAGTGAAGGGACAACCCTTTAGAACTAAGCTGAGGAGGAATTTTTTCAGGCAGAGAGTGGTGAATCTATGAAACTCATTATTGCAGAAGGCTGTGGAGGCAAAGTCATTGAGTGTATTTAAGACAGAGACAGACAGGTTCTTGATTAGTAAGGGGATCAAGGATTACGGGGAGAAGGCAGGAGAATGAGGGTTGTGAAACATATCATCCATAATCAAATGGCTGAGCAGCATCAATGGGTTGAGTAGCCTAATTCTGCACTTATCTTTGATCTTGTGGTCTTGTGAACATCCACACCCGCAATCTCTCCACTTCCCTCCCACATTCTGGAACATGGAGAGATTAATTGTAATTTCTGGACTGCCCTGTTTCAATCTAGTAAGGATCTAGTTACTTTTAACATCAGTCTGCTAAGTATCAAGGTTTGCTGACATCACAGCCAGATTCCACATGTAGCTAAGCCTGCCTCAAGTGTCAATCTCATGAAATCTATGTTTCTGGAAGAAATTTTACATTGGCCTGCAAAGTGGACCAATCTCATGCTGCTACACTTTCAACGAAAAGAAATGCTGCCACAAAATACAGCCTTTAATCAACTGTACCTGCATTTGTGTTCCTACAGAAAACAATCTGTCTGACTTTCTGAACTCAGGCAACAATCACATGGATTAATGACAGATCTTAAGTGAGCCAGATGTGGGTTATTGATTTTGGATGTAGTGATCAAGGCATTGGGGAAAATGCCTTTGCTCTTCTTTGCATTTGTTCTATGGAATATTTTACATCCATTTGAAAAGGTTGTCAGGGTTCAGTGTGGGCCAAATTAGTGACTTTCTGCACTGTTGGGATTGTATGATTCTACAGTGAATTAATACGATTTGGATTCTATGAATTTGAAGAAGACAAGAAGGTTGTTCCTGAGCCAAGGCAGGAGGACTGCAGGATTTGCCTGACACCTTCCTCCCTGATTAAACGATGCCTGCCACATTTTTATGCCAGAGGGAATTAACTTCCATCCAGTTTATCAGTGGCACAGGATAATCTGCATTAATTTGTGATGAAGTCTACAAATAGAATTGACAACCATAGATCACCATAAGGTCCAGTAGGCTATGATTCCAGCAATATTTTTATTTTTCGGCTGATCAGTTCTTTCCAAAAGCAGCCAATTTAACATGTTTTTGAGAACTTGTTGAAACTCATTGGAGTATAGGTCTCTTTTGATGTGTTAAATTTTAATTCAGGAGGGGTGGTTTTAGAAGTAATTGTCATAACTGAATATTTTTCCTCCAATTTAAGATTCTCATCTTAGAATCTTAGAAATCCCATCTCACCTTAAACCCCTCTGTTTTTCCAACTCCACCTGTTCCTCCGAGACCCTTCTTGTAACTCACTGAACTCTTATCACTGAACCATTTGTTACTATCCAATCCTTTTCAAGTTGCACATCCATGCTTTTGGATCACATCTCTGTGAAATGCATTGGAACATTTTTCTACACATATGAGGTACAATATGAATACAAGTTGTTTTAGTTCGTGGACTCGTGCCTGTGATGGGAAGCATGGCCTTGCCCATTCTGAACTTGTTCCCATCTGGGCTCAGTTGGTACCAGACATATAATCCCTAAAGTGGAGAAAGAGGCCATTTGGCCCATCGAGGCTTCACCGACCCTCTGGAGAGCATCCTGCCCAGACCAGCTCTGCCACATCCCTGGCTTTCTTGTGCTTTTTCTACTCTCCCATTTCCAAGTCATGTTAAATGCACCCACTCGTGGACAGGATTATACAGCACAGACTGAGGCCATTCAGCCCATTGTTCCTGTGCTGACTCTTTGAAAAAACAGTCCAAATAGTTTTACCTCCTCTTTCCTCACTGCAAACTTCTCTTTTCCAAGTATTTGTCCAACTTTTTTCAAAATTGAGTCTGCTTCAGCAGAACCACTGGAGTAATGGTCTCAGCTGCTGGAAATACACCCACCAAAGGCCCAGCCTTCAAAGAAATGTGTTTCAGGGCATTAAAAACCGGATATGTAAAAAAATATTCTGCTCTGATTTGTTTTGCCAATTTATTTCGCTCTGTGTTCTCCAATATATGGTCCTCCTGCCAATAGAGGCAATTTTTACCAGTATTAAATCTCCCCATAATGCTCTATGCTCCAAGGAGAACAAGTCCCGTTTCTCTGGTCTTTCCACACTCAGTAACTCAAGTTTCGCACCCCAGGTACCATTTTGAGTAAATCTCTTCTACACCCTCTCCAAGACCTTGATTTCATTTCTAAAATGTGATGTTGCCAACTCTTCAGGATTTTTCTGAGGTGTCCAGGATATAGGAAACCAAATCCGCTGGACTGTGCTGAGACCAACTCATTTTCTGAACAATGTTGTTTGTTAGTTATAAAAATATTGGCGATTGGAGAGAGGCTGTTTAGCTGGATTGTCAGTTGAAAGCAGAGATCATGTGATGAAACCTCCAGGAATACATCCAATCCAAATTGGCAACCAACTCAAGTGTGTTGAATTGGACACAACACTCCAGCTGAGATCTAACACATGATTTATAAAAGTTTAGTATTACTTCTTTGTTTTTATACTTTCTGTCTCCAGTGTTAAAGCTAAGCCTGTCTGCTTTTAGAACAGTCTTCACAACCTGCCCTGTTATCTTCAAAGGTTTGTGTTGGTAGGAAAATAAGCAAAAGAATGTTAAATCCATCAGCATGATTCAAGCATTGAATACACTAGAACTTGATACCAGCTGGTGTGAGGTTGGGTGAATTTTTTCACCAAATTGGGATTTCCCTAGAACACAGAGAATGAGGGCACAAACACATATAAAAAATGGGGGTGGCACAGTAGTTCAGTGGTTAACACTGCTGCCTCAAATGCCAGGGACCTGATTTCGATTCCAGTCTTGGGCAACTGTCTGTGTGGAGTTTGCACATTCTCCCCATGTCTGCATGGGTTTCCTCCCATAGTCCAAAGTTGTGCAGAGTAGGTGGATTGGCTGTGCTAAATTGCCCATTGTGTCCAGAGATGTGCAGGTTGGGTGGATTAGCCATTGGAGATGTAGGATTACAGGGATAGTGTAGGGGGGTGGGTCCAGGTGGTATACTCTTCAGAGGGTTGGTCACGACTCAGTGGGCTGAATGGCCTGCTTCCATGCTGCAGGGATTCTATGATTCTGTGAAAAAGGAGAGGATAAAAGCTGTTACAATTTCCCATCACAGATTCTATGATGAATTCTTTCTTTTGGCAGTTTTGGAGGATCTCCGAGCAGAGATCACACCTGCTTCTCTAATGTCTGAAAGCCCTAACCATTGGAGACCTTTCAAAAGTGAATTATTTTAGAGATAACCATTAAAGGAGTAAATGGAAATGAAGTGGAGGCTATAGGCTTAAAGTGAACAGAAATGAATTAACTCAGGAAGAGTTAGGGTTAATTTATGGAATAAAACTGCCCTGAACAATTACAGAGATAGTAGGAACTGCAGATGCTGGAAAATCTGAGATAACAAGGTGTACAGCTGGATGAAATCAGCAGGCCAAGCAGCATCATAGGAGCAGGAAGGCTGACGTTTCGGGCCTAGACCCTTCATCAGAAATGGGGGAGGGGAAGGGGGTTCTGAAATAAATAGAGAGAGAGGGGGAGGTGGATAGAAGATGGATAGAGGAGAAGATAGGTGGAGAGGAAACAGACAGGTCAAAGAGGCGGGGATGGAGCTAGTAAAGGTGAGCGTAGGTGGGGAGGTAGGGAGGAGATAGGTCAGTCCAGGGAGGACGGACAGGTCAAGGGGGCGGGATGAGGTTAGTAGGTAGGAGATGGGGTTGGGGATTGAGGTGGGAGGAGGGGATAGATGGGAGGAAGAATAGGTTAGGGAGGCGGGGACGAGTTGGGCTGGTTTTGGGATGCAATAGGGGGAGGGGAGATTTTGAAGCTTATGAAATCCACATTGATACCATTGGGCTGCAGGTTTCCCAAGCGAAATATGAGTTGCTGTTCCTGCAACCTTCGGGTGGCATCGTCCCCGCAATAACAACCCGCAACTCATCCCTCACACCCCGTCCCCGCAATAACAACCAAAAAAGAATCCCCCTCGTCCTCAAGTACTACCCCACCAACCTCCGGATCCAACACATCATCCTCCGACACTTCCGCCATCTGCAATCCAACCCCACCACCAAAGACATTTTTCCCTCCCCACCCTTATCTGCTTTCCGGAGGGACCACTCTCTCCGTGACTCCCTTGTCCGCTCCACATTCCCCTCCAGCCCCACCACATCTGGCACTTTTCCCTGCAACCGCAGGAAGTGCTACACCTGCTCCCACACCTCCTCCCTCACCCCCATCCCAGGCACAAAGAAGACTTTCCACATCAAGCAGATGTTCACCTGCACATCTGCTAATGTGGTAAACTGCATCCGCTGTACCCGTTGTGGCCTCCTCTGCATCGGGGAAACCAAGCGGAGGCTTGGGGACCGCTTTGCAGAACACCTACCCTCGGTTCGCAATAAACAACTGTACCTCCCAGTCATGAACCATTTCAACTCCCCCTCCCATTCCTCAGACGACATGTCCATCCTGATCCTCCTGCAGTGCCACAACGATGCCACCCGAAGGTTGCAGGAACAGCAACTCATATTCCACTTGGGAACCCTGCAGCCCAATGGTATCAATGTGGATTTCACAAGCTTCAAAATCTCCCCTCCCCCTATTGCATCCCAAAACCAGCCCAGCTCGTCCCCTAACCTGTTCTTCCTCCCACCTATCCCCTCCTCCCACCCCAAGCCCCACCCCCATCTCCTACCTACTAACCTCATCCCACCCCCTTGACCTGTCCGTCCTCTCAGGACTGACCTATCTCCTCCCATCTCCCCACCTACACTCACCTTTACTGGCTCCATCCCTGCCTCTTTGACCTGTCTGTTTCCTCTCCACCTATCTTCTCCTCTATCCATCTTCTATCCGCCTCCCCCTCTCTCCCTATTTATTTCAGAACCCTCTTCCCCTCTCCCATTTCTGATGAAGGGTCTAGGCCCGAAACGTCAGCCTTCCTGCTCCTATGATGCTGCTTGGCCTGCTATGTTCATCCAGCTGAACAATTACAGACAGTTTAAGAACAAAAGTTTCTTGTGTCTGTTCCAGCATTCAGTTAGATCATGGCTGATAAAAAGAAAACAAGATAAAACATATTGCCACAGGATGTCAAAATGATTTTTTTTAAGGTTCTTCTTGAGATTTTATCAAGGACTACTGTTTGTTTTTCTGAGGCTACTTTTTAGTATCACTAACACTTTTATTAGGTAAGATCCCACACCTGGTGTCCACTAAGAGACCCCTCAGCCCGGAAAGACTTACAGTCTTCCTGTTTGACAGAACTCCATCTTGGGGTGCCCTCTCAGCTGCTATTTAAAAAGAAAATGCATCAGATGTGAGTGTCATTGGCAAGGCCAAAACTTGTTGCTATCCCTAATTTCTTAGAGAGCATTTAAAGCGTCAACAACATTGGAGTGGGTCTGGAGTCATATGTAAGTCTGACCAGGTACCACACAATCCCTACAGTGTGTAAGAGGCCATTCAGCCTAATGCCAACCCTCCAAGGAGCAAACCCATCCAGCACACTACCCTTAGAACCTTGCATTTACCGTAGCTAATCCAACTAGCCTGCACACCACAGACAATTTAGCATGGCCAATTCACCTAACTTGCACATCCTTGGATGGTGGGAGGAAAGCAGAGCAGCTGGTAGAAACCCAGTCAGACATGGGGAGAACATGCAATCTCCACACAGACAGTCACCCGAGGCTGGAATCAAACCTGGGTCCCTGGCTCTGTGAGGCACCAATAAGCCACTGTACCACCAGGAAAGGATGACAAATTTTCCTCTCTGAAGGGCATTAGTGAACCAGATAATATTTTACAGCAATTGACAGTGAATACATAGTCACCATTTGGCCAGCTATTTTTAAATTCCAGATTTCATTTAATTTGAATTTCACCATGTGCCGTAGTCAGTTTTGAACTCAAGGAATCAGAATATTAAGCTCAGGCTTTGGGTTACTAGCCCAGTGATGTTGCCACTATGTCACCAACTCCTGCAATACAGACATTTACATTTTTTAAACGATTAGAACATAGCCACCAGTTCCACTTTAGACAGAAAACCCTTCCACAGGGAAATGTGTAGCCTCAGCTGTTGCCACAGGCCAAGGTTGGTGCTCAAAGTCAGTCTGGAAGACTGATACATATCCTCTACCCCGACCCTGGCTGTCCATCATCCATAAGGCCTTGTTCTGACACAACAGTGTTCAGGAGACTCAGACCAACAGCACACCTCTGATGGTTTGTATTAACTGACCATTTAATGGTCTTGCCTAGCCCTTCTGCCCCATTCCCAAATGAGTATAGCAAGTCTACCCAGAGCTCCAGCTTTCTGCTACCCTTTGCAAGAAAATTTCTTCCGCGTTTTGCCCTTGAACTGCATAGCTCTAATTTTAAGTTTGTGTCTCTCACTCTTGATTATTTCACTTGAGAGGAACTATTTCCTCTGTACCTACCCTGCTGTTTGTGTACTTGAAACAGAAATCAGCAATAACTGAGTAACATATATGATGTGGTTCAGTTACAGTGAGCAGGATTAAACCCATATCATTGCACTTACGCCAGAATTGTGGAATATCAATCAGACCTGGCTCAGTTACTGGAACATTGAGGAAAAGTAATGTCTCCTTCTTGACTGAAGCCCAATTTGTTCACAGACAGCAAACTTGTACAATATGACAGACTCATTAGCAGGGAATTGAAAATACAGATGATTTAAGTTTTCTCATATAACGGTCTGATTAATAACCTTGCTAGGACCCAGCTGCGTAATTGATATCATCGAGTACCCCATCCAGACGTTGACAGAAATAATTAAGAAAAGCACAGACGGATAATGAGTTACAGAAGCAGACACAGCACAGTCACTGCCTCTTCCTCCTATGATGGAGTTATACATTGAATTTAGAAAAACAAAAGTAAAATATTGTGGATGCTGGAAATCAGGAATTAGAAAATTGTTGGTAACAATCAACAGGTCAGGTAGCATCTGTGGAGAGAGAAATTGAGTTAATGGGGTAATTCTAACATCCTCATCCACCAAATTGAGAGGTCAAAATGTTAAATTCTGAAATTTCTCCTTGCAGCTACCCATGTTTGATTTTAGTGGAAGAAGAACCAGGGACAGGCAATCAAACCACTTTCAGGACTTGGATTATAGAACATAGAAAGTGGAATGTAGAACAATACAACACAAGAACAGGCTCTTTGGCCCACGATGTTGTGCTGAACATGATGCTAAATTAA
This sequence comes from Rhincodon typus, assembly GCF_021869965.1. NCBI lineage: Eukaryota > Metazoa > Chordata > Chondrichthyes > Orectolobiformes > Rhincodontidae > Rhincodon > Rhincodon typus. Next base: position 2,232,573 of record NC_063367.1, on the reverse strand, counting down.
ACTAATCCCTTCTGCCTGTCCATGGTCCATGGACCTCCATTTCTTGCATAATTGTGTGCTTATCTAAAATTCCCTTAAATGCCCATATCGTATTTGCCTCCACCACTATCCCTGGCAGGTCTGTCTTTATAAATCTTTTAATACGACACACTACAATTTCTAACAAAGGTTGTATTTCCAGATACATAATAGATGAAGAGAAGAACTTTGAATCCTGGATCTTCTTTATTAAGCAAAGGAATTAACAGCTATTGGGGAAAGTTTGTACATAGACTTTGTACATAGATCAACTATGACCTTATTGAATAGTGGAATAAGGTCAAGGGGCTAAAGGTGTCTTCCCATACTATGTTTCAGATGCTTGACCCCAAAGTTGAGAATGATGCTCAAATGCACTACTGAGAGAGTACTGCATACACAAAAGTGCTGTCTTTCAGCTATGATATTAATCCTTGGCCTCATCGGCCTTTCAGATGCCTTTATTTCAAAGGGAATGAAGTATAAAAGTAGGGAGATTTTGCTAAAACTATACAAGGTACTGGTCAGACCATAGCTGGAATACCGTGAACAGTTTGGGCCTCTTAACTGAGGAATGATATCTTGGCAGGACGCAATGCAGAGAAGGTACACCAAGCTGATACCAGGTATGGAGGCTCACCACCTCTGAAGAGAGGTTGAGTAGGTTGGGTTTGTACTTGTTGGAATTCAGAAAAATGAGAGATGACCTTATTAAAACATACATGAGTTGAGGAGACTTTACAGAGCAGATGCAAAGAGGTTATTTACTCCTTTACCCCTTGGGAGCTTAATCTCAGATAAAGGGATCACACATTTAAGACAGAAATGAAAAAGAATTTCTTCTCTTAGAGGGTAGTGAACGTGTGGAATTCTTTACCACAGAGGGCTGCAGAGGTAAGGTGATTAGATATATTCAGGGATGAGAGTGACAGAGTTTTAATGAGGATGGGAATCAAGAGTCATAGGGGAAAGGCTGGAAACTGGAGGTAAGGATTATCAGATCAGCCATTATCTCATTGAATGGGCTGAATGACCTACTTGCTCCGATGATTTAAGGCCGTGAATGATTTCATGGCATTGCTTCAATGACGAACAGGGCACTTCTTCCTGGTGTCCTGCCCAGTAGTTATCACTCAACTACAACCTTTAAATGAAAAGATTACAAGTGGCATCTTATCTGATTACAACCAAGGCAACTATTCTTCCGTACCCTGTCTGCAACGTTAACACGGCTGATGCACCATCCTCCTCCACTTGCAATGACTTCTCTCCCTACACCATTCCTTCTGGTGCACTCTCCTATTTCTCAGCTACACTGCCCCTTGTTGACATCATCCAAAAGCACAGTACTACTTTTCACATATAAGTTACAATTTTCAGCTCTATTTCACCATCACCTCTATTGAACCCTCTACTGTAACCAAATTTTAAGACTGCTTATCAACATCCAATACTGAATGAGCAGAGATTTCCTCTAGCTTAAACATTGGGAAGGCAGAAAACATTCTCCTTCAGTCCCATAGCTACCAAGCAAAAAGCAACAGACTAATTTTGTGGTACATTTGATTGCAAGGTGACCTTAAGACCAAATATGTGCGCCAAGACAATTACCACCTATTGTCATCTCCATAACATTGTTTGGTTCCACCAATGTCTCAGCTCATCAGCTGTTGAAACCCTTATATAATCATAGAAATGTACAGCACTGAAAAAGGCCCTTTTGCCAACACAACCATCCCAATTAAAAGTAACACTTAACCATTCTAATCCCATTTTCCATCAGTAGAGTCATACAGATTTATAGCGTATGTGTATTGAGAGAGAGAGGAGAGAAATAATGCCCTTGTCCCTCTTTCATTACTGTTTATAACTAGGACACTATTCGAAAGTAAGATGGTGTTCTTCTCAACTCCTAATGTGTGGTACTTAGTAAAAAAATTCAGCAGCAGGCTTTTGTGTGTTTAAGTAAAGAGGATAATCTGTTCACACATTCACCCCAAAAGTTGAAAGGCTATATCACTTGCATATATGTACAAACTCACACAAACTTGTTAAAGATTCGGTTCAAGAGGATACTTCTACAAGTTGTGAACAAAATAATTGTTCAAAACAGTCATTGCATACTGGTTGAAGAAGAAATTATCTCCCATGGGGTGGACTAGGCAGTGATAGAATTTTGTTGTGGTGGATTTTGAAAGTGAAAATCTGAGTAAAGCCTTTTTCTGCAGCTGCTGTTCCTCCCTGTATCTTCTTACACAGGCAGACCAGTTTCCATCTGCTTCTTGGATGAAAGAATGTGAGTCTGAAGATAGTTTGGTTGCATGATCAATTGTTATTGTCTAATCAGAATGGTTAAATTTAGAAGAATCGTCAAACACTTGAGAATGGATGGGGTTCTGTCCCCCACCGCTTACGATATCATGTTGTACTGCTCTCTGTGACATTTTGAATTTGCAGATATGAGGTCTGGAACTTCATTAATTTTGAGATTTGGATAAACCACAAAGAAATGCAAATGTAAAATACACAAGTAGCTCCCATCTGGGTAAGTCCATTGAAAGGGGAAGCTCTCACCCAGGGTTATTCAATTAAGAACTTCCTGGAAACCAAAGATATACAGAAGTTGAGAATGTCACCTGACCTGTGTTATAAGAACCTTTTAAAAGTCAAATATATTTCCATAAATTTGTACACTGAAATAGCATTGTTGGATAATTGTCTTGTGTGAATCTGAAGGTGGCTCTGAAGCCAGTTCAGGATCTGCAAGCTTTCTGGCTGGTATGGCATTTGTTGTAATGTTGGCTTTCTGATCATGCTTTCTTAGTGCAAGCCATACCTGACACTTGTCTTTGTCACCTTTAAATTGAGACTAGGCTCCTGGTCAAGCAATGCATCAATCTTCAAATCCTAATCTTGTTTCCTGGTCTCTAATTGCCTCCGTCTTCTGTACCCTCCTTCAACTACACAGCTCTCCATGATATATGTACTCCAATTCTAGTCTTTGTTGTACCCAACAGTTGTACCCAATTCTAGCTTTTTGAGAATTCAGTTTTACTTGTTCCACATCAGCAGCTGTGACTTCAGCTGCCTAGACCCTGACATCTGGAACTCTCTTCCTAAAGCTCTCTCACTCTCAACCTCACTTTCCTCTTTTAAATCCTGTTTTAACCAAGTATTTAACTATCTACCTTCATTTCGCTGTCTGAAGTTGTGAACAAATTTACTTCATAATGCTTCCGTAAAATAGTTTGGAATGTTTCAATGTTAAAGGCACAAAATGTTTGTTGCTGCTGCTGATATAAGTGGATAGACAGGACCTCAGTTTGATATCTCATTGTAAGATAACATATTTAATGGTGCAACTCTCCTTTAATATCACACTGTCAATGTCAGTGTAGATTATGTGTTAAAGTCATAGAAGCATGGAGATATACAGCACAGAAACAGACGTTTTGGTCTAACTTGTCCATGCCGACCAGATATCCTATATAAATCTGGTCCCATTTGCCAGCATTTGGCTCATATCCCTCTAAATCCTTCCTATCCATGTACCCATCCAGATGCCTTTTAAATGTTGTGATTGTACCAGCCTCCACCACTTCCTCTGGCAGCTCATTCCATACATGCACCACCCTCTGCATAAAATAGTTGCCCCTTAGGTCACTTTTATATCTTTCCCTCTCACTTTAAACCTATGCCCCTCTGGTTTTGGACTCCACCACCCAGGGAAAAGATCTTGCCTATTTACCCTATCCATGCCCCTCATGATTTTATAAACCTGTGTAAGGTCACTCCTTAGCCTCTGACACTCCAGGGAAAATAGCCCCAGTCTATTCAATCTCTCCCTATAGCTCAAGTTCTCCAACCCAGGCAACATCTTGCAAATATTTTCTGAACCCTTTCTCGTTTCACAACATCTTTCCTGTAGGAGAGAGGCCAGAATCGCATGCAATACTCCAAAACTGGCCGAACTATTGTCCTGTACCGCCACAGTATGGCCTCCCAACTCCTATACTCAATGCACTGACCAATAAATGCAAGCGTACCAAATGCCTTCTTCACTATCCCATCTACCTGCGACTCCACTTTCAAGGAACTATGAACTTGCACTCCAAGGTCTCTTTGTTTAGCAACACTCCCCAGGACCTTACCATTAAGTGTACAATTCCTGCCGTACCAAAATGTAGCACCTCCCATTTATCTAAGTTAAACGCCATCTGCCACTACTCAGCCCATCTGATCAAGATCCCATTGCGTTCTGAGATAACCTTCTTCGCTGCCCACTACACCTCCAATTTTAGTATCATCTGCAAACTTACTAACCATACCTTCTATGTTCACATCCAAATCATTTATATAAATGACAAAAAGCCGTGGACCCAGCACTGATCCTTATGGCACACCACTGGTCACAGGCCCCCAGTCTGAAAAACAACCCTCCACCACAATATTTTAGTATTGTTTAAATGATTGTTTTTCACAAGGGAACTCTCGCTCATGGATGAATTGATTGAATGTTTCTCTCTCAACATCTTTTTTTCAGCAAACCAGCCGATGACAGTGAACCAAGAGACGTGCAGCCTTGCACCTGCAGTGAAGTATACAGTGATCGTGTCAGGAACACTGACTATCATCATCCTTTGGTTTCTGAGGTTCCTAAAGGTTCGACTGAATAAGAAGAGGTACATGGATATCTGACGGGTTGGGAAGAGGGTGAAGCCTGGTAAAATAATGGGGAGCCACATCGGCTGGTTTACAGACACAGTCCAGCGTCGAGGCATGACAGGACCAGGCATGGAGAGCGTCACTGCTCTGACAAACAGGCAGCATGTTATCCTACTCAAAGGCCCGATTAGTATCACTCTGTGGGCTTGCTGACATTTTACCTCTGGCTCAGTGGAAGGGCACCAACTAAACAAAAACCTCCTGGGAATTGTCAGAGTATAATCAGAGGTTGAGATTCCATTATCTTCAAAGGTCTACAAGCAGGGGAGGTAAACAATCTCCCTGGGGCAGTTTCTTTTCTCATCCTTAGCCCCCCTGCGACAAGATCTGGACCATATCCAGTCTTGGGCTGATAAATGATGAATAATATTTGTGCCACACAAATGCTAGACAATGAAGATCATCAATAAGAGGCAATCTAACTGTCACCCCTCAATATTCCAAGGTATTGCCACCACTGAAACTGCACAAACAACTTATTTTTGGAGCTTCCACCTCCATTGAGTTTCTTAACTATCCACCATGATTCACAGCGAGCTTTGGTAGGACTGCAGAGCTTAGATCTGATCCATTGTTCTTGGGATTGCTTAGTTCTGTCTATCACTTGCTGCTTATGTTGTTTGGCATGCAAGTAGGCCTGTTTGGCAGCTTTACCAGGTTGACACCTCGTCTTCAGGAATGCCTGGTGCTGCTCCTGGCATACCCTTCTGCACTCTCCATTGAGCCAGGGTTGATCCCCAGCTTGATGGTAATGGTCAAGTGGGAGATATGCTGGGCCATGAGGTTGCAAGTTGTATTGCTGCTGTTGATGGCCCACACCATCTTGTGAATGCCTAGCCTAAAGTTGCAAGATCTGTTTGAAGTTTGTCCTTTTTAGCATGCTAGTCATACCGCATAACATGATGGAAGGTACTGTCAACATGGAGGCTGGACTTTGCCTTGACAAGGACCGTGAGATGGTCACTCTTACCAATACTGTCATGGACAGATGCATTTGTACCTGGCAAATTGCTAAGTATGAGGTCAAGTATGTTTTTGCCTCTTGTTGGCTCCTTCACTGCCTGCCGCAGACCCAGTCCAGTAGCTATGTCCTTTAGATCAAACAGCTTGGTCAGTAGTGCTGCTGCTGAGCTACTTTTGGTGGTGGTGTCTGGGACATTGCCTGTAAGGTGTGATTCCACGACTGACTGTGTCAGACTGTCGCTTGACTTGTCTGTGAGGCAGCTCGCCCAATTTTGATGCCAGAGCTCCCTCCAGAAGGGCATTGTGGGTCCACTTACAGGTCATGGGCTGTAGCTCACCACCACCTTCTCAAAAGCAACCAGTGACAGGCAACCAATGCTGGCCCACACAGTGATACTCTTGTCCTATGAGTGAATAAAAAAAATTGGCCTTCACCTGCAAAATTTCTCTGCAGAAACATGGCCATGATTTTGTCTCGAAACCCTGAGGCTACCAAGTTCTATTTATCCAAAGTACCAAAAGAGACAAGCTATTAGGGCCTGCACCATGTACATCCTAAAGGACTGAAAGTTGCACATCTGATTTACTTTTTGTATTTGTGCTCATAATGAAACCAAATGTTTTGTTTTTAGGATCCATCTTTCCTCGGTGTTTGTGTCTCTGTGAGCATGAGGGAGTGAATATATTTTGTTGTCTTTACATTTCAGTGTTGTGTGAATGAATATTGCCTTTACTTCTGACATAAACTTACTCAAAAACCTATTTTATGTTTATGACTGAAAAGCACAACACCAAAGAGGTAAAACACTTCTTCAAAAACACATCTTGTCACAGAGATCTAAGAAGTGAGAAGAGGAATATTTATCCCATCATCTCTCTCTCCTTGTCCATGACAAACTTTTCCAAAAATTGGCTGCCACATATCCCACATCACAACAAAGGTGACCCTTAACAATCACTTATTTGACTGAAGCAGACTCTGGGATGTGTGAGATAAGAAAGGTGTTATCTTGCAAATCCAAATCATCAAATTCCTGCGGTGCAGAAGGATGTCATTCAGCCCATCTAGTCTGCACCTAGCCTCAGAAGAGCATCCCACCCAGAACCCCACCATATCCCCAAATTTATTATGGCTAATCCACATCCATGGACACTATGGACAATGTATAATGGCTAACCCTCCTAACCTGCACATCATTGGAAGCCAGAGCACCCAGCAGAAACCCATGCAGACATGCAGGATGTACAAACTCCACACTGGTAGTTAACTAAGGCAGGAATTGAACCCAGGTCCCTTGCACTGTGAGGCAGCACTGCTAACCACTGTGACAGTCATCATTTTTTTAAAGAGGAAATATGTATTTCAATTCAAGTTGAATGCTCAATTGAATCTGCTGGAAAGTAGCTTGAAACTGCCAGTAACATTTCTCATTCTGTGTTTATATTTCCACAGGGTGTCCTCAATCAGAACTCAGGAGTTCAATATGCCGTGAAGCCATGCTTATGTCGAATGTTCACTTTTATGTTCAGCTTAAAACAGGAATTAAACCTACAAAAGAAACAAACTTTGTTGACGCAGAGACTTGTTGACTCTAAATTACTCATCATTCCACTAGACAATGCTATTGGAAAGAGACAGCAAGTCTGCAAATCCCACCAAAGACAATTACACCATTCGAACTTGGGTTTGCAAATGATTTTCCATCCCACCCTATTAAACAGACATCTGTTTCTGAAATGTTTAACTGTTGAAGATGAATTATTACAGGCTCATTGCTTAGACAATGGAACTCATGGTTAAGACTTAATTGAACTATAATTGGAATATATAATGATGGTTGACTGGTTGACAGCTGGAGAGGGATAGCATGACAAATTTGAGTATTTGTGTACTTCGTACATATGGGTTTCTGAACATAAAACATAGAAGATAGAACATTACAGCACAGTACAGGCCCTTCGGCCCTCGATGTTGCGCCGACCTGTGAAACCAATCTGAAGCCCATCTAACCTACACTATTCCATTATCTTCCATATGTTTATCCAATGACCATTTAAATGCCCTTAAAGTTGGCGAGTCTACTACTGTTGCAGGCAGGGCATTCCACGCCCTTACTACTCTCTGAGTAAAGAACCTATCTCTGACATCTGTCCTATGTCTATCACCCCTCAATTTAAAGCTATGTCCCCTCGTGCTAGCCATCACCATCCGAGGAAAAACCATCTGAGGAGAATTAGTCCACTAGTTGAGCTATGTGGAACTCCTACTCTCCTTCTCTCCCTACAGCTAACGAGCTTGGACCAAGTCTATTGATCTGTTCCCATTCTGAAGGAGGTAGATTCTTTTTAAAAAAGGAATTTGATTCCACAGCAATGTGCCTCGAAGAGCAGAAAACTCAGCTATAGCTTTAAACTACCTCAGCTCTGAAAGTGAGCTTGCCAGATTCTGCCTGCAGCTATGAACTATGAACATTTTTTTATTTATTACAGACTGATTGGGCAATCTACCCTGAAGTGGGAGTGAGTGTCCGTGTGTGAGTGTGTGTGAAAGTGAGTGTGTCAGTGAGTGTGTGTGTGAGAATGTGTCAGTGAGTGAGTGTGTGCGTATGACAGTGTGTGAAATAACTGCACAGAGGCCTGTATCTCATCACCAAAGCACCCTTTATTTATATTTACACAGTATACTTGCTGTGATCAGCATGTGTACGTGTGTGAGAATGTGTCTATGACTGTGTGAGTGTGTGTGTGTATGCGTGTGTGTGTGAATGTAAGAGCTCATCTTTTTAAAAGCAAAATACTATAGATGAAGGAAATCTGAAGAGCACACATAAAGAATGCAGAAGAAACTCAGAAGGTTAGGCACCATCGGTGGAGAAAGAAACAGAGTTAACGTTTTGGGTGCAGTATGACTCTTTTTCAGAAATTCTCCCACAACCACCCCACAACCAAATGCACGGATGTTCTGACTGACAATTGGCTGAACCCCCTGAGCGATCTCTGTGTATTTCTGCCACTGACAGTCTGGTAATCCCTTGACTGGTTACATTGGACCTGAAGAAGTAACCATGGCCCGTTCCCTCGGCAGTAGTGAGAATGATCCCCTGATCATCCATAGCACACTCAACATTGTGCAGAACATATGCTGTCCTTGACTGACTGTACTGGGATACCATGCCCATTGGAAGCCTCCCGTGACTTGATGGAGGTCTACTCTCCTTCAGATTTCAGACATGGCCATCTGGTCGATGAAGATGCAGTTTTGTTTGCCATGCATACTGTCGGTGTGAGATTAGCAGAACATGGTTCTATTCACCCCCAATCTGATGATTGCTGACCAGCGTGACAAGCTGCTTGGCTTTGTGCCGTACTGAACAACAAGATAAAACAGAAGCACTGTCAGCTTTTAAAGTGTGACAGAGTGGGCAAAGCGTTAAAAGACATGGCAAGGTAGGGATACTGTGAGCATTCAGAGGTAGATGCTAAGTGAGTGAACAGTATGAGAACAACTGAGCAGCCCTGAGAGACAAAAACTGCATATGGTAGTAGACTGGTAGACAAACAGGAGGCTGGAAGAACTCAGTAGGCCAGGCAGCATGTGGAGGAAAGGAGCAGTCAACGTTTCGGGTATTACCCTTCTTCAGGACCCTGGCCCAATCCATGAGCTGGGAGTGGGCTGCGTTTGCTGACATCAACATGTGTGCAGTATGTACCACTTTAAATTGCATGTGTGCAGATTGTGGGGAGAAGAGATTGAAAGGGGTGGGAAGAGATTTGGGACGGGAAGGCAAATGCAATGTTAGCACACAAGAGCAGAGATGTATTGCTGAGAGTGTATAAGACTCCAGTCAGATTGCATTTGGAACATTGGTGAGCAGTTTTAGGCCCCATATCTAAGGAAGGATGTGCTGGCCATGGAAGGCTGAAGGGAGGAATCTGATTGAAACATAGAGAATAGTGTTAGGCCTGGATAGAGTAGATGTGGAGAAGAAGTTTCCAACGGTAGGAGAATCTAGGACTCAAGGGCACAGCTTCAGAGTGAAGGGACAACCGTTTAGAACTGAGATGAGGAGGAACTTTTTCATCCAAAAGGTGTGAAATTTATTGCCACGGAAGGCAGTGGAGGTCAAGTCATTGAGTGTATCAAAACCGAGATTGAAAGTTTCTTAATTAGTAAGGAAATCAAGGATTATGGTGAGAAGTCAGGAAAATGGGCTTGAGAAACATATCAGCCATGATCGAATGAGGAAATGGGCTGAATGACCTAATTCTGCTCCTATGTGTTATGGTCTTACGGACGAAGAGATTGAGATAGGCTGTATGGAGATCAAGATGGGGAGGGTGGGTGGGAGAGATGGGGAGGTCAGGATTTTACAAAGAACTGGAGGGGAAGGTCAGGGTGAGCACCATGTGGAAGTGTGGATGGTAGACAGTGGGAGAGGGCCTCCCGACTCCTGGACTGTCCTTGTCACACGCCCACCTCTGGCTTCTGGACCCTCTTCCCTTCTCACTCTGGCAGCTTCCCCCACATCCTGTTTACCCTCTCCCCACCACTGAAGCCCAGTTCAAAACCATGCAAGCTTCCCTGCACATGTGCAGTCATGCATTTTAGTGTGACGTCAGATGTAAAGTCTACATGATGATGTCAGTGCATGCAACCATGTGTTAACCAGCAAGCGCATGTGTAGTTGTCTGCAGTTATTGGTGTCAGCAAACACGGCCCTGGGAGTCTATCCCTGTGTACACCATACTCTTGTAGCAGCATTCCAATGTTCAGTGCTATTGATTTTTGATTGATTTAATGTCATGTGTACCGAAATACAGTGAAAAGCTTTGTTTGCGCGCGGTACAGGCAGATCACAGCAAGCAAAGGATGTACAGATCAAAAAGAGTTAGAGGCACACAGGTTACATTACAGGTTACATTATTTGAGGCTAGAGTCCATTCAACAGTCTGCTAATGCCCAGAAAGAAGCTGTTCCTGAACCTGCTGGTGTGTGTGTTCAGGCTTCTGTATCTTCTGCCTGATGGAAGAGGTTGTAGGAGATCATTACCAGGGAGCAATGGGTCTTTGATGATGTTGGCCTCCTTTGTGCAGCAGCGAGCTGAGTAAATGGAGTCCATGGATGAGCTGCAAAATGCAGTGTTGACGTGCAGAAACTACAGTAAGTGGATTAAAGATGTGGCGAAGCTATCACGTATCCAATGCCAGTGTCTGTGGATGTGAGCTGTTTGCAGTTGTTTCCCTGAAAAGTTGGTTTTGGATACCCAAAGTGGAGATCCAGAGGAACAAATAACAAATGGGAGTTGTGTTAGATACCCACTCAGACTTCCATTCAGGAATTCCCAGTGGCTAGTTTCTATCCCATTGGTGGTAGAATAGAAGAGTGCTTATTAATGAGCTGAGATTAAGTACTAATGAGGGTGATAATATGCAATAATCACTGTTAATGGGCCACTGACCATCGACTAGTGAGAATCTCATCTAAACATCCGGAATTTAATTGGAAAATATGACTTTATCAGCCTCAACATTGAAAAAGGCTTCACTTGACACCTCACACAATTCTCGCACATTTCTCACCCTAGCCCCTGTTGCACAAGGTTTAGGAAGATTCCACCCACTAATTCCAACATTGTGGCCTCACCCTCACTTTTCTCTTCCCTCATTTTACCCCTCTCCTATCGTAACAATTCTTGCCCTAATTGCATTATTGATACGATAATAAAAGGTAAAAGAATTTGCATTTATACAGCACTTTTCACCATTTCAATTTACAGCCAATGAAGAACTATTGAAGTGTAGTTACTGAAATACAGTGCTATTCTGTCTTAATCCTAAATCCACATTCTCATCTCTGTCTAATTTATTCCGTTCCATAATCTCAAACTGTACAATTCCTTATTTCCTCATTCTCCACGGCAAACGTCATAATCCCTACTTCAGAATATTCTCTGGTAAAGCCTTTGAAAGCTTTTGATGCAGCACAACAGTCTATAACATGCAGATCTTGTCATTAAAGGCCTTCCTTCCTCTCCATACTTTTAGATTTTTATCGCCCTAATCACTATTTCCTGAAGTTATTTCACTTCTTGTTTACTTCGTAAAAAATAAATGTTCAATTCAATTTTCAAAACAAAAGTCTCTCAAATTTTTGCTCTTCACCCTAGCTGCATAGATTCTGCTCTATGTGCACCCCATGCACAATTTCCACCCACACTTCAACCACAAATACCACCACCACCTGCCACCCTGGACCCCACCCTCAAACTTCTCACCCACACGCCAGCCTGAAACCTCCCCAAACATCATGCATTCTATTGTTCATCACTTCTTCCGACATGTTTACTCTATCCATACATCATCCATCCTTCTCTCTCCATCTCATCCGAAACTTTAATGGGAGGTGACAGACTAGTGGTATTATTGCTGGCTGTAGACTCTGGTAATAGTTAGGTGGATTGGCCATGCTAAATTGTCCATAGCATCGAGGGATGTGTAGACTCGGTGGATTATCATGGGAAATGCAGGGTTACAGGGTTTGGTCTTGGTAGAATGTTCTTTGGAAAGTCAGTATGGATTTGATGGGCTGAATGGCCTGCTTCCATGCTGTAGGGATTCTATTCTATTTTATTCTGTAATGTTCAGGGAGAACCAGGGTTCAAACCCTGCATTGGCAGATGGTGGAATTTGAATTCAATAAAAATTTGGAATTAAGAGTCGAGTGGTGACCATGATTCCATTGGTGGGAAAAACCCATCTGGTTCACTAACGTCCATTAGGAAGGAAACTGCCATCCTTACCTACATGTGACGCCAATCAAACAGCAATATGGTTTACTCTTAACTCCTCTCTGGGTAATTAGGAATAGGCAATTAATGCTGACCTAGCCAGAGATGCCCATATCCCATGAATGAATTAACAAAAACCCAAAATTGCGAATTCCATTTCCTTTGCAACACTGATAACCATAAACTATCTTTTCATCTTTTTGACATGGTTGAGTAGTCTGTCACCTTCTAATATCTCTTGTTGTTTATCCAGTTTGCTAGGACTGCACTCCTATTCTCCATGCAAACATCATAATCCCTACTTCAGAATAACTCTCTGGTGAAGACTTTGAAAGTTTTGATGCAGTACAACACTCTATAATATGCAGACCTTGTCATTAAAGGCCTTCCTTCCTCTCCATACTTTGAGATTTTTATGGCCCTAATCACTATTTCGGTGGCTCGGTGGTTAGCACAGCGTCAGGCACCCAGGTTCGATTCCACCCTTGGGTGACTGTCTGTGTGGAGTTTACACATTCTCCCTGCGTCTGCATGGGTTTCCTCCGGGTGCTCCAGTTTCCTCCCACAGCCCAAAGTTGTGCAGGTTAGGTGGATTGGCCATGCTAACTTGCCTGTAGTGTTCAGGGATGTGTAGATTAGGTGGGTTATAGGGGGATGGGTCTGGGTAGGATGCTCTGAGTCTTGGTGTGGATTTGTTGGGCCGAAGGGTCTGTTTCCACACTGTAGGGATTCTAAGATTCATGCTCCTTCATTTTTACTTCTGGTGACCCTCAAAGTTATCACCTGGCACACCCTCCTCTTTCTTACCTATATGCTGCCCCATCATAACATCACCCAAAACAAAGGGCTACGGTTTCAGTTGCTTGACTGACAGGCTGAAGATTGTTGTGAAGCTATTATTTATGTTACCCATCACAGTATATCTGACATCACCAATTGGCTCCAGACCCAGAGGCCAGCCTGATAAACAGAGGAGGGAGCCGTCAATGAGCTTTGTATCAGTGTTGATATCCACACCAGGGGATGGGCTCAACTTTCTGGAAGCCAATGGTAACAGAGGTGGGGTTATTCAGTGGGGGAGGGGATTCAACTAGAATTAGGTTTAACAGTGAGGGTACAATTGGAGAAGGATTATGAGGGATATGACCGGGGATGGGAGAGGGTTGATTCCAAGGTTTTTCATAAGTATACTAAGAGTAAGCAGGAGAGAGTGGGACCAGCAGAGATCCAAAGGGGCAACTTTTGTGCAGAACCAGTGGACTTCGGTGAGGTCTAAAATGAATATTTCTCATCTGTATTCATAAAGGAGAAAAACATTGTAGCCGGGGATTTCAGTCAGGATAGTGAGGTTCTAGAGTATGTTAAGATTAATAAGAAGGAGGTATTCAATGTGTTAGTAGCATAATGATACATAAATCCCTAAGACCTGATGAGATGTATCACAATCTGCTATGGAGGGCAAGGGAGGGAATTGCTGGAGCCCTGGCAGAGATATTTAATACTTCGCTGGCCACAGGTGAAGTGCCATATGGCTGGAGGATAATTAATGTCATTCCTTTGTTCAAGGGCAGCAGTAAGGACAGGCCAGATAATTACAGACGAGTAAATAAGACATCAGAGGTAGGGAAATTATTGGAAGGAATTCTGAGATCAACACTTCAAAAGGCAGGGATTGATCAGAGATAGTCAGCGCAGATTCGTGAGAGGGAGAACCCAGAGACGAGTTAAGAGTAAACCACATTGCTGTGTGACCTGTAGGCCAGACCAGGTAAGGATGGCAATTTCCTTCCTAAAGGACATTAGTGAACTTGATGACTAATTTAATTCAGTTTTTTGAAATGGTGACTAAATATATTAATGAGAGTAGTGCAATTAATAGGGTTTTCAGTAAGGCCTTTAACAAGGTCCTACATGAAAGATTGGTCCAAAAGGTAAGAGCCCATGGGATCCAAGGCAAGTTTCAAACTGAATCCAAAATTGGCTTGTAAACAGGAAGCAAAGGGTGATGATGGGGAGATGTTTTTGGGATTGGAAGCCTGTGACCAGCAGTGTACCATAGGGATTGGTGCTGGGACCCTACTGTTTGTCATATACATTAACAGATTGATGCGAATGTAGGTTAATTAGTATGTTGCAGAAGACATGGAAATTGGTGATATTGTTAATAGTGAGGAGGATGGTCTCAGGCTACTGTCTGACATTGATCAGCTGGTAAATTGGGCAGAGCAACGGCAGATGGAATTTAATCCTTATAAATGCGAGGTGATGCATTTTGGGTGATCTAATAAGGGAAGGATATACACGATTAATTGTTGAGGCCTAGGATATACTGAGGAACAAAGGGACTTTGGTGAAGTGAAAGTGTCAGCACAGGTAGACACTGTGGTGAAGAAGGCATATGGGATGCTTACCTTCATAAGCCAGCGCAAAGAATATAGGAGCAAGGAAGTTAAAACTTTATAAAGCGTTGGCTAGACCACAGATGGAATACTGTGTGCAGTTCTGTTCACCACACCATTGGAAGGATGTGATTGCACTGGAGAGGTTGCAGAGGAGATTCACCAGGATGTTGCCTGGGATGGAAAGTCTCAGATATGAGGAGACTGGGCAGTCTGGGTTTGTTTTCCTTGGAGCAGAGGAAACTCAGGAGGAATCCAATTGAGGCATACAAAATTATGAGAGGCATAGACAGAATGGATCATGAGAATCTCTTCCCCCGGCAGATGTGTCTATGACCAGACCAGAGGCAGAAGTTAAAGGTAAGAAGCAAGTGGTTTAAAGGAAATCTGAGCAAAGGATTTTTCACCCAGAGGGGTGGTAGAAATATGGAACATGCTGCCTGAGAGGGTGGTGGAAGCAGGTACTCTCACAACATTGATGAAGCATCTGGATTGAACAAAAAACAAAGAAAATTACAGCACAGGAACAGGACCTTCGGCCCTCCAAGCCTGCGACGATCCAGCTCGTCTATCTAAACCTGTCGTCTTTTTTCCAAGGATTTGTATCCCTCTGCTCCCTGCCCATTCATGTATCTGTCTGGATGCATCTTAAATGACACTATCTTGCCTGCCTTTACCACCTCCGCTGGCAACGCGTTCCAGGCACCCACCACCCTCTGCGTAAAGAACTTTCCACGCATATCTCCCTTAAACTTTTCCCCTCTCATCTTGAAATCGTGACCCCCTAGTAATTGAGTCCCCCATTCTGGGAAAAAGCTTTGATATTTGGTAAAAGGATTGGTACTTAAAATACCTGGTCATAGTAGGTTATGGACCAAATGCAGGTAAATGGGATAGTGGTGTTTGGTGTTCATTGGTCAGCATAGACACAGTTTCCTCCCACAGTCCAAAGATGTGCAATTTGGCTGGATTGGCCATGCTAAATTACCCATAGCATCTAGGGATGCGTAGGTTAGGTGGATTAGCCATGAGAAATGCAGGGATTGGGTCGGGGGGTGGTGGGTCTGAGTGGAATGCTCTTTGGAGGGTTGGTGTGGTCTTGTTGGCCTGTTTCCACACTGTAGAGATTCTATGAAAGATGGGCTGAAGAGTCTTTTTCTATGTTGTATGGCTCAATGACTCTATGAGAGAAGGTTGGGCTCCGAGTGAGAAATAAGTGGCATGGGTTGGATGGAATAGGAAGCCTGTAGGAGCTTTTCCCAGTCATGAATCTGGATCCATGAGGGAGGTGTGAAGGTACTTATCTCCTGAATCCACCAAGTCTTCACCTTGATGAAGCTGTTAGGTTTCTGTATGCTTGGGAAACCCAGCTGGTTAGTAGTTAAAGTTTAGGACAGGAATGATGTTGCAGCTGAAAGCCTCATTATCTGATTTAATGTCCAACCTGCCTTTATGGCGAGAATTAGCTGGACCCTTCTCACCCCCAGCTTTAGACCTCAGATAAAGTCAGAAATGGGAAGGTTGCAAGCAGCACAGTGCTGACTGTGTTTTGGACACTTTGACCCACCTACTGACCAGGATATACTTGAAGCCCTCTTTACAGACTGGTAAGGGGCTGATGTAGTCTATTTGAAGGTCAGTCCGTTATCCTGCTCCTGGCCTAGTCTGCCTTAACTCACCTTTATTGACATCCAGAGATAGTAGAAACTGCAGATGCTGGAGAATCTGAGATAACAAGGTGTAGAGCTGGATGAACACAGCAGGCCAAGCAGCATCAGAGGAGCAGCAAGGCTGACATTTTGGGCCTAGACCCTTCTTCAGAAATGACATCCATACTTGTCTGAATTGTACTGGGTGCAAATGATACAGTTCTTGACCTAATGTTTTCTGTCTTTTCCCATTTCTAGCCACCACCACAATCCCTTAGTTCTGTCATCTCTTGATGGCCCTGGACATCGTGGCATTGATCAGCCACTTGAATTTCAGTCCTGGACCTGTACCACCAACTGTCCGTCTTTCAGAATGGGTCCGTCCTTCGTACTTAATCTGTTGTTCCATTTCCTCTATAAGGTGGGGATCATTCCCTCCTATACTTGCTTTAACTCGGCCTCAATACTCTGAGCCTGTACCAGATCTTCGACCGTGATTTGGCTCACAGTGATGCTGTCTATTTGTTTCAGATAGGGGCTCCCATGGTTGTCCTTTGTGGATGCCCTGCTTTGCCAATTCAACTGCCCTTGTGATCCAGTTGGGGACATTCGATGCTAGCCTCAAACCATAATGCCACTATACTCACAGCCTTGGGCAGTTTGCAGAACAAATTTGAGCAGGATTTCAGATGGTTGTGGTTTCCTGTTTGCTGAGACAAGTCCTCTAGCTTCCCACAGCGGCAGGAAGTCAGATAAACTGGCTGTCTGAGTGTCTGCCTGGTGCTGAGGGGGTGGTTTTCAGGCTGACCACATAGGTTGCAGCTGCTGTTCTAGCAGCCTCCATGCTCATTTTGTTGGGGTGCTTCAATGCTAACTCTATGAGGGGTTCCCCTCTGTGGTTCTTCACATATTATCACAACCTGTCTTTCAGTGTGCATCCTCCACCAAGAGGATCTGTCTATGATTTTTCATATGGGGGCTCCCTCCTCTGCTCCCAGGATCCCTTAGGTCTTTCCCTATTTTATTTTTCCACAAATGGTGTCCTGGGGACATTTGTTAACGCTATGTGATCCTCATGAGGTTCTCCTCTGTAGCTCAAATTGTCAACTAAGAAGGTGGGTACACTGTAACACTGCTGCTACCATGCATTGAAGGTGAACAGTGTGGATACTTAAGGTGACTGATGGATATCAAGCAGGCTGCTTTCTCCTGGATGGTATCATGGGTTTTGTGTGTTGTTGGAGCTGTACTTATCCAGGCAAGTGGGGAATATTCCATTATACTCCAGACTGGCCTCGAGGAATGATGTGGGAAGCGGAATTCCTAAAAATCGTTTTGTTTCCAGCTCATTAATGAAATGCAATGAAATAAGTCAGTTCACATCTCATTAATAAATGTGAATATTCTTTGCCATTGTGTATTCTCGAATGGTTGTTATTTGAAACACTGAAAACAGAAAGCTTCTTTCAGTAGATTCATGGCCTCTGTGCACTCTTCAGTCACAAATCCCAGTCTCAGACTTTGGGACTGGCAATTCCTTGCTGCTTAATTGTCTGCTGGGACACAGATACCACTAAGTAAAGCCTTCCGAAGCTCATTCAGCTGGGAAGGCTGAATTGTTTGTTCCATGTTGAAGAGGTGCTGCTTTCTCTTACTATTAATAAAGATCTCGGGCAGTGTGGTAGCTGAGGTCAATATGATGCAAGTTACAACTATGCTTCAATCAGTAGTAGTCTCACCTTTGAGTCAGTAAGTTGTGGGTGCAAGTCACACTCTGGGGATTTCAGAACAAAATCTATGCTGACACTTTGGTGCAGCACTAAGGAAGTACTGTAATGCTCAGAACAGACATTAAACTGAAAGCCTGTCTGCCCTCTCAGGTGGATGCAAAAAGATTCTGAAGAACAGCAGGAGAGTTTTACCAGTGCCCCGGTAAATATACGTGTCTCAACCAACAGCAATTAACATAATCTGGTCATTATTGTGCTATTGTTTGTGGGAGCTTGCTATGTACAAATTTGCTTCTATGTTTCCTAGATTACAACAGTGACTGCATTTTTATGCTTTATTGGCTGTGAAACATTTTGGGATTCCAGTCTTAAGGATAACAAAATAAACATCAAACAGAAGGCAGAGTTCAACTGTGGTCACTGGATTATTAATATTTATTACCATTCATGAAACAGGACAGCAGAGATATCATGGTAGATTTTGAATTATTTTAATTTAGGGTACACAGTTAAATGGAACTGCACAATCAGTTGATTGGATTTAAAGTTGCAGTTACATATCTTAACCAGATGATGGTGTCATTGCCTTATTTCTTTACCCCAGTTGTGCCACACACTTGTCATAATGCTCTTACCAATGTTTGAAGCCAAACAGCCATCTTTCTGCTAAAATGGAGTAGAGGAAACAATGGATGAAATCTTATAAAGGCCCAGATGACATGGGCTATAGTGAAATTTGTGACAGCGTTGCCTGATGAGTCCGGCGAGGCCTATCTCGACATTGGAGCTATCTCGTACCGTCTTTTGCAATTAAAGAATGATGTAGCAAGTTTCTCACTAGGAAGTGGTGATCTGCATTTTAAACGGGTTAATTGCTTGTTGAATTTCTTATTAAGGGCTGAACTCATTTCATTGATATTTCCATCTTGCCAAATGAGCCAAACGGGCTCAAATTTGAAAAATCTAAACAAGGAACTCAGAGGGGGTACCTGGACAAGGCTGCTTTGACATATGCCAGCCTCTGAGAACTCATAGTTCATCTCCATTCCACTTCCAGGATGTTTCTACACTTCAATGCTGCACATTGGGCTGCACTGGTAACTATCATTGTAATTCCAAAGTAAGCATTAGAGTCAGTTATTAAGGAATGAATAGCAGAATGTTTGGAAAATCACAATCTAACCAAGTCAGCGTGGCTTCATGAAAGGGAAATCATGTCTGAGTAATTTATTAGAGTTTTTTGAGGAAGTCTCAAACAAAGTGGATAGAGGGGAACTAGTTGGTGTGTTGTGCTTGGACTTCCTGAAGGCGTTTGGCAAGGTACCTCACAAAATGTTAAGACATAAAGTAAGAATCCACAGTGTTGGAGGTAGTAAATTGGCATGGATAGAGAGTTTGTTCATGGGCAGGAAACATCAAATGGGGAAAAGGGGTTCTTTTTCAGGTTGGTGACCCGTGACCAGTGGGGTTCCACGGAGACTGTAACTGTTTACAATATATATTCAGGATTTGGAGGAAGGAAACATATGTACTGCAGCCAAATTTGCAGATGACACAAAAGTAGGCAGAAAGGCAAGTTGTGAGAAGGATACAAACAGTTTAAAGAGAGATATGGATAGGTTAAGTAAGTGGGAAATGTTGCAAAATGGAGTATATTGTGGGAAAATGTGAAGTTGAAGGGAGAACAAAATAACAGAGCATTATTTAAATAGAGAAAAACTGGGAAAGGCTGCAACTCATGTTCTTTAGGGAAGGAAACTGCTGTCCTTCCCAGGTCCGACATACATGTGACTCCAGACCCGCAGCAATGTGGTTGACTCCTAACTGCCCTCTGGGTAATTAGGGATGGGCAATGACCTAGTCAGCGATGCCCATATTCTGTGAATAAATATAAAAAAAAGCATGCAAAGGGCCTTGGGGGAACTTGTGTACAAAACACAGAAAGCTAGCACACAGGAGCAGCAGGGAATCAGGGAGGCTAATGGAATGATGGCCCTTATTTCAAGGGGGGTTGGTGTATAAGAGTAGGGAAGTCTCGCTGTAACTATACAAGGTTATACCACATCTGCAGTACTGTGAGTAATTTTGATCCCCTTAACTAAGGAAAAATTTTGTTGAAAGCAGTTAAAAGAAGGTTCACGAAGATAATGCCTGGTATGAAGGGATTGTCTTGTGAACAAAGACAAGAACTGGTTGAAACTCTATTCATTGAAATTTAGAAGAGTGAAAGGTGATCTCATGGAAACATACAGGATTCTGAAGGGGCTTCACGGGGGAAATGCTGAGAGGATGTTTCGCCTCATGTGGGGAGTCTAGGACGAGAAGGCATAATAAATATAGTCAGAATAAAGGGACACCAATTTAAGATTGAAATGGGGAGGAATTTCTTCCCTCGGAGGGTTATGAGTCTTTGGAACACCTTGCCACAGAGAGCTTTGGGGGCAGAATCCTTGTGTATATCTAAGTTTGAGATAGATAGATTCTTTATCAGAATGGGAATCAAGGGTTACAGAGAAAAGGGCAGGAAAGTGGATGTGAGGAATGTAGGATCAGCCATGATCCTATTGAATGGTGAAGCAGGCTCAGGGGTCCAAATGGCTTACGCCTGTTCCTATTTCTTATGGTCTTACAGTCTTATTCTTGTGGGCTTTCCCTTTTCAAGTATTTTATTAATCCTCTCCTGGGAATTACTTGAATCTGCATTCCAGATCATGTGAGGTGCCTGAAAGACTGGAAGTTGGCTAATGTTGTGCCCGTATTTAAGAAAGGCTGTGAGGAGAAGCCTGGCTACTAAAGACCAGTGAGTCTGACATTAGTGACAACAAGGTGCAGAGCTGGATGAACACAGCAGGCCAAGCAGCATCATAGGAGCAGAGAGGCTGACGTTTCGGGCCTAGACCCTTCATCAGAAATGGGGGAGGGGAAAGGGGTTCTGAAATAAATAGGGAGAGGGGGGAGGCGGATAGAATATGGATAGAGGAGAGGATAGGTGGAGAGGAAACAGACAGGTCGAAGAGGCGGGGATGGAGACAGTAAAGGTGAGTGTAGGTGGGGAGTTAGGGAGGAGATAGGTCAGTCCAGGGAGGACGGACAGGTCAAGGGGGCGGGATGAGGTTAGTAGGTAGGAGATGGGGGTGACATTAGTGGTGGGTTAGTTGTTGGAATGAATTCTGAGAAACAGGATTTACATGCATTTGGAGAGGCAAGGATTTATTGGGGATCATCAGCATGGTTTTGTGCATGGGAAATCGTGTCTCATGAACTTGCTTAAGTTTTTGAGGATCTGACCAAGAAGATAGATGACAGCAGAGCAGCACATGTTGTCAACATGGACTTTAGTAAGGCCTTTGACAAGGTTCCGCATGGTTGATTGGTTAGTAAAGTTAAACCATATGGGATTCAGGAAGAGCTTGTCAATTGGATACAAAATTCGCTGGGTGGTAGGAGACAGGATGTGAGTAGTAGAGGATTGTCTTTCCAACTGGAGGCCTGTGAGCAGCGATGTTCCGCAGGGGTTGGTGCTGGGTCCATTGTTTGTCATTTATATAAACAATTAGGATAAGAATATAGGAAGCATGGCTAGTAGGTTTGCAGGTGAGACCAAAATTGATGGCAGACAGTGAGGAAAGTTATATAAGATTACAAAGAGATCTTGATCAATTGGGCCAACGGGTCTAGGTGTGGGAAATAATGCAAGGTAAACATTTTGGTAAAATGAACAAGGGCAGGACTTATACATTTAATGGTAGGATCACTGGGGAGTGTTGTAGAACAGAGAGACCTAGGAGTTCAGGTGCCTAGCTCATTGACAGTTGCATTACAGGTAGACAGAGTGGTAAAGAAGACAGTTAGCACACTTGCCTTCATTGGTCAAAACATTGATTATAGGTGTTGGGATGTTGTGTTGCGGTTGTACAGGACGTTGGTGAGGCCACTTTTGGAGCACTGTGTACAGTTCTGGTCACCTTGCAGTAGGAAGGATATTATTAAATTGGAGACAGTGCAGAAAAGGGTTACAAGGATGTTACTAGGACTGGAGAGTTTAAGTTATAAGGAGAGGTTGCATAGGCTGGAACTTTGTTCACTGGAGTGTAGGATGTTGAAGAGTGACCTTATAGAGGTTTATAAAATAATGAGGGCTTTAGATAAGGTGAATAGCAAAGGATTGGGATGGCTTAATTTTAAGATGAGAGGAGAAAGATTTAAAAAGGACCTGAGGAGCAACTTTTTCACTCAGTGGGTGATACCTCTGTGGAGTGAACTGCCAGAGGAAGTGGTAGAGGCAGGTACAGTTACAATATTTACAGGACATTTGGACAGGTACATGAATAGGAAAGGTTTAGAAACCTATGGGCCAAATGCAGGCAAATGGGATTAGTTTCGTTTGAGAAACTTGGTCGGCATGGATGAGTTGGTCTGTTTCTGTGCTGTAAGACTCTCAGACTCAATAACTTGCTGCATTAAAAACTATTCTCCTATTTTAAAATTCGGCGAGACAGGCAGCAGTGTTAAGCTTGTGAGCCCGGGCTCAGTAGTCCTGGGCAGTGTGGAGATGGCTGTGTGCTGTGGAACTGGCTGCATGCACACCTTCTCACACATCTCTCAGTGCTGTAACGGCTTCATCGTCTTTCCTCCTTTTGCTGCGAGGTCAGCTCGGATATTTTGAGGTCAGGCCCTGGGCAGTCCAAGGCCCATGACCAGTTCTGGTTTGGGAACAGTGGTCTCAGAGGTTCTGTGAAATGTCGCTCAGCTCCCGATTTCTTCCCACTGATGCTGCCAGACCTGCTGAGTTTCTCCAGCAATTCCTGTTTATGTTTCCCTCCATCAGCCTTGTGAGCAATCCCTACAACAAATAGTTCAAGAAGGCATTTCACCTCTAGGACAATTAGAGGTAAGCAAGGCATAGCCAGGCCAGCAACCCCCACATACCGTGAATACATTTTTAAAAAATGCTAGCTTGCAGATTCCACCTGAATTGAGAAATAGGAAGCAGTTTTTTTTTTCTTCTACCCCTTAAAGGCAAACTTCTCTTTTTTTTTCCACACAGAGCAGAAGGGAATTGTGAAACAACTGATGAGCTTCTTTAGTAATAGACCAGGAGCCTGAAATGGCACTCGCTGCATTGCTGTTCAGCCTTTTTGTTCTGCTCCAACAAGTTACTGGTAAGGATTAAACTTTATCTGGAAATATAAGTTTCTATCTGTATCTCAATACAGAAATGCAAACATGGTCAATTCCCAGTGGTGCTGTTATTGTTTGGATGTTTAATGAGGGCACGTCACAGTCCTTGCTGTACCTTTTAAAAAATGTATTCACCAACCATGACTTATGGGATTATGATGAATCTTTGATTATCAGTTTTAAATTTGCATGAGGCGAGTGAAAAGAAATTAGAATGAAGTTCTTTACAGAGAGGATTTTGCAGGCTGGGTAGCAGCATATTTTATGCATACATTTCTTAATATATCAACCTATATATAGACATAAGTTGGCGTGTTTTAACTAAAAGCTAAATAAGCATTTGGTTTAGAGGATGATGCAGGAACTTGGGAGCAATGGATTTGACTGTAAGCAACCAGTACTGCATAATAGAACAAATGGTTTCCTTTAGTACTGGGACTGTCTTTTATTGAACGCTTTGTTAAAACAGTATAAAGACAACTGCATTAAATTCTCATATGAGGATTTGCTGCTCTTGTACGGGGCTTTGGTGAGACCACACGCGGAATATTGTTTTTTTGGTCTCTTTATCAGAGAAGGGATATTCTGACTTTTGAGCGAGTGCAACAAAAGTTTGCCAGACTGATTCCTGGGTTAACAGGACTGATCTATAAAGACAGACTGGATCAGTTAGGACTATATTGACTGGAATTCAGAAGAATGAGGGCAGAATCCTATAAAGTTCTAACAGGACTAAGCTTGATAAATGGAGGAAAGATTTCCTTGATGACCGGTGTGTCCAGAACTAGGGGTCACAGTTTAAGCATATGGGGTGGGCCATTTAGGATTGAGATAGGAGAAATTTCTGCACCCAGAGAGTGGTGAGCCTGTGGGATTGTCTGACACAGAAATCAATTGAGGTGAGAACAGTTTTTTCAAGGAGTTGGGCTAACGGGCTCAAAGGATAAGGAGGAAAAGTGGGAACAGGGCATTGACAGAGCTGGCTCGAAGGGCTGAATGGCGTACTCTTTTTTTATTTCAAAAATGTACTTTATTCATAAAATATCTTTGTATACATCCATAGCCCCTCGAGCAGTTTGGTTCTGTGCAGTCTTTACATACGGAGAGCAAACAAACTAGTAAGCATTTGTTACTTGTACAAGACTACATTTACATACATTGAGGCACTGGGAGGGTCTGATACCTGAACAGACCCCCATTGTATTTTGGCAGAAAGGCCTTAGCAGGTGGTCTTTCTCCATTGTGCCTTGCCAACGGCTGCCCCAAGCTTTAATGTGTCTCACAGCGTGTAGTCCTGGACCGTGGAACGTGCCAGTCTGCAGCACTCAGTTGAGGTCACTCCTGTTCCTATTTTTATAGTTCTAGAGGCAAGCTGATCCCATCCCAAATGCTCTGACTGAAGAATGATTCCTCTACGTAAGAATGTAATTCTTAAAGATTGAGATGAGTTAGAAGGATATGCAGATAGAGTTTGATGAACAGGGCTGGGAGGAACTCCATGTGGCACATTTCTGTTGTCAAGGACCAGGAAGACTGAATGGCCCATCCCTGAGCTGTGTATTCCACATGCAGATGATTTGCATTATACAGCATCCACCTAAAGTGCTGGTTAACCCATTGCAGTTTGTAGTAACAGTTTGTAGGCATTGAACATATGGGTTCAGAGGGGTTTTGTGCAGACAGCCTAATCCTCAAATGACAAATGGTATTATCTCTGACTATAAGTACAATATGGTTGATGTTCGATTTCTAATTGAGCTTGGTTTGGGGTCTTCAGTTATGATTTGTCAGCATCATTGCAGCAAGGGCTGGTGTGTAGGTAGCTGTTCACTTTGCAAAAGCAAATCCATGTTAGTCATTTTAGGAATGCTCTTTTTGGGAACTCAAAGCAACCATTCAGAGCTCGTGGTACCTTCACCATCACATTTTAACATCTAACCAGCTGGAGAGGAGCATTCAAAAACATAGGCTGATCAGAAACCTGCTACATATAAGTCAAAAAGGAATGCTTACATTTATGTAGTGCCTCTTACAATATCAAAGATCTTCAGGTGGACCTTCCTCTAGAATTGCTACAATTTCAGTAGTGTGAGCTTTCCCCAGATTCAGGTCAGCAGTTTCAGGTTTAGACTCAGTGACCTTGCAGAAACCAAATGATTTATGTCAAATTTACAATGGTTTATGACTTGGTGAGGGGAACTTGGTGGTTGCACCCTACATTTGCTGCATGTGTCTTTCTTGGAAATAGAGGTCGCAAGGAAGCTTGGTGAGTTGCTATCTTGCTGTCTGATAATGCAAACTGCAGCCACAGTATGGTGCAAAGAATGTTTCGGTTAGTGGACAGGGTATCAATCAATGGATTTATCTCGGATAGTGATGAGCTTCTTTATGGCATCTGCATGCACCCAGGCAAGTGGAGAGTATTCCATTATAAGCCAGACCTGTGCCCTAAGAAGATGTCTTTGGAAAAGTGGAAGTCTCTAACCTGCTCAAGGAACTGCAGTGTTATGTGACTGATTCAGTTTTGTTTCAGATCAAGGATCACCTCCCTGGCTATTGATGCTGGGGCTTTGACCATGGTAATGCCTTTGAATGCTAAAAGGAGGTGGTTAAGTCTAATGTCATCTCTTAAAAGAATAAATCTGTCAGTTGAGGTATCAAATGTCACTTGCTACTTATCAGCTTAATGCTGGATATTATCAGGGTCTCACTGTATCTGGGCACAGATCGGTTCAGTATCTGAAAGATTATAAATGAGCCAAATACTGAAATTATTGATCAACACCAGCTCTAGGATGGAGGGAAGATCATTGATGAGCAGCTGAGAATAGCTGACCCTGACTGTTACTCTGTGTAGGTGTCTGAGGGATGTCAAGAAAAATTTAACTAAGTGCTTAAGGGGAAGAGACAGGAGTGTTTGCAGGGCTGGATACCATTATAGGGTAGAATGTGGGAGATGGTTCTGGTTTTGGAAGGCTGTGTTCTGTGAAATCCAGAAAATGTGAGTTGTCAAGGATATTAAATTGTGATAAGTTCCAGCAGTACAATCAGTTCTGATATGACGTGATAGTTCCGTTCTCATGTAATCTCACGCTATAAGAAAATCGCACAATAGCCGCGCCATTTAAACTAATGGGGCCGGAATTGTGTTATAACCAATAGAGATAAGGAAAGTTCACATTCTACAAATAGCGGTCTAAATTCTTCAGTTGCATTAAAGCTAATTCATGTTGAAGAGATACGCGTTATAGTGGAACTGACTGTACTGAGGGTGAGGTAGGAATGGAGGTAACAACACCACTGAGGGTGACGTAGGAATGGAGGTTTGAGCAGCACTGAGGGTGAGGTAGGAATGGAGGTTTGAGCAGCACTGAGGGTGAGATAGGAATGGAGGTTTGAGCAGCACTGAGGGTGAGGTAGGAATGGAGGCCATCGATACTTGGGAAGGGGATAGTGCAACATCTGGTGGTGGACGGGATGTCCTTTTGAAGTTCAGTCTAGATCATGATTTTCTGAGCTGGGAAATGTTCTGTTTTGACAAGAACAAGTAGGAATCAGGCAGTAAACTCTTGAAGGAATCAGTAACTGAAGTAGGTCATTCAGCTCCTTGGGTCTGTTGTAAGAGGTCATAGCAGATCACTTGTGAATTGGAACAGTCCTTTCCTAATGCCAGATGTTGGGCTAACTGACCTATTATTTCCAGCTTTGTGGCTACAACTGTTCTTGAGTAGAGGTGTTGGGTTACATTTGTAATTTCCAATCTGCCAGGAACTTTGCAGAATCCCGCAAGTTTTGGGGACATTACAACCAACGTATCCTCTGTAGCCACTGTCACGAAGGAATGGTCGACACCTTTCTGATAACTAAACCCGAAACACCCACAGAAGCTTGCCTCGCCTCTTAATCTATTAAAGTTGTGGTTAAATGAAAGAAATCCCTGATACTCACTTTATAATCAACAAGTAACAATTTTATTTATCTAACTCCGACAGTAAACAAATTAACAGAACTACTAACAAACTGAACAATTCCCCCTTAACTACTAACTAATCCCAAATAAAACAAAATCCCACTTATGTAAAGCAAATTAATGAGAAAAAATTAAAGCTTCATCTCTCAAAATTACAGCTAAAATAAGTTTTCCAAAATATTCTTTGCCTTCTCTGCTGTCCTCCAGTCAGGAACGCCTTCGTCTGTCGAAATTGTGTGTCAGGAATATTAGCTACGAGTGCCATAGTACCTTTATTTAGATGGTGCTTACTCTGATATCTTAGAGATTTCTGTGAAAGTCAGTGATTTTCTCTTTCTTTAGAGGTGATGGCTGTTGAGAGCTGTTCTCGTAAGAGATGCTGTTTTGATCTCACATTGATTTAAAGTTTTAGCAAAGGTCTATGTGGTTGTTGACTTGCTCGTCGAGCTGGCTTGTTCTCATTCAGACATTTTGTCACCATGCTAGGTGACATCATCAGTGGAGCCTCCGAAATGTCTGAATGAGAACAAGCCAGCTCGGCGAGCATGTCAACAACCTCACCCACAACCCGATCTACAGATCTTTGCCAAAACTTTAAACACCTACGGGCGTAACATGCTAAAAATTGCCCAAGAATGGGAAATCTTCACCAAGCTTCATCAGAGGCTCCATTGATGATGTCACCTAGCATGGTGACGAAATGCCTGAACAAGAACAAGTCAGCTGGGCGAGCAAGTCAACAACCTCTCCAACACCGATTTTCATTTGCCCTGTTCTTTTATCCCCTTGATGACCTTTAATTTCTTATAATAGGACTGGTCTGAGGTTGTCAAAACCATTAGATTTAAATTTACTTGGGCTTTGGTATCCAGGGCCTGGTTTAAATTAATTGGCTAAATTCGAATACCTGTTGTTTTGGTAAAAATACTGCTTTGCCTGCTAAGTATAGCCTTTTAATACAATGTTTCAATTTCAAGAACTCTCTGCGCATCTGCTGCTGCCTGCAGACTTTTTTTAATCTCCGAGCCTAAAAAAAATCCTTTAAAGGGACCACACACTCTTCCCCCATCATTTTACAAACAAATTCTAACATCCTGCCTTCCAATTCACAAGTAGTATACCCAACTTCGCAACACCACACCCCTTCAGAAAAAATGAATGATCATTATAAAAAGATGGCTTCATTTTTTTCTCTAAATCTTAATGTCATTATTACTAGATAACATAAGTCAATAATCTAGAGTTACACATTTCATACTAATTCCCTATACATATATAATATTGAACACTACCGTGTCTATCTTATACACAAATT
Organism: Rhincodon typus; assembly: GCF_021869965.1. Classification (NCBI taxonomy): domain Eukaryota; kingdom Metazoa; phylum Chordata; class Chondrichthyes; order Orectolobiformes; family Rhincodontidae; genus Rhincodon; species Rhincodon typus. The sequence continues at coordinate 2,203,835 of NC_063367.1, read as the reverse complement.
CTTCTTTTAAACCTGCAATAACACATCCACAATAATAGTTTCACAACTCCCAACATGTGCAATTGCTTGTAACATAAGACTCCTACAAAATAGCCTGGTGTTCTTGTCTTTAAATCTTTACAAAAATGTCAAAGTGTTGTGATCAGTGTACACAGCATCTCCGAAATATTGTTTGCCACATAACCATTAAAATGTTGTAAGGCTAGTACCAAACTCAATAACTCCTTTTCAACAGTTGAATATTTTCTCCGGTGGGTATTGAGTTTCTTTGAAAAATAACCAATTGGCCTTTCAATTCTGCCATCATCCTCCTGTAACAGCACAGCTCCAGTGCCTACATCGCTTGCATCGATAGCAACTTTAAAGTGTTTCAAGAAATTTGCTGTGGTTAAAACTGGTGTAGTGGTTAACATGGCTTTTAAATTCTCAAATGCCTCCTGGCATTGTTCTGTCCACTGAAATTTTGTATTGTCCTTTAACAAATTCGTCAGCATGTCACCACGCGACTAATGTTTGGTACAAATTTCTGGTAGAATCCACTCAGTCCCAAAAAGCGTAGCACCTCCTTCTTCGAGGATGATCTTGGAAATTCCTCAATGGATTGTTTTCACGTTCCTCTGGGTCATCCTTCCATGTCCGATGTTGTGTCCTAAGAATGTGACTTCTGCCTTCGCAAGTTCTGTCTTTGTCAAATTTATGACCAACTTTGCCTTCTGTAGTCTCTCAAAGAGCTCTGCTAAATGCACCATGTGATCTGGCCACAAATGGCTAAAGGTCATTAAACCACCTATATAGATGGCACAATCCTGCCACAACTCTGTTCATAATTCTTTCAAATGTGGCTGGAGCATTCTTTATTCCAAAGGGCATGACTTTAAACATGACACTTGATACAGCCCATTTGTCTCTCTTAATCCACCAGCACTGTCACTTTGTGTGTCCCCCTCTATTACAGAAGGGACACCTGAAGACTTTCACTTCTTTTTCACCCTCTTGGGTTTCTTTTTTCACCTGTGGTGAACTGCTCCCAGGGTGATCTACTTTTTGATTTTCATTGAAGGATCTCCCTTTTTCCCAATCTCTATCCCACGTGGAATGAAATTGCTCTCAGAAGCTAAACTTCGATTTATGCACTAATGCATATTCATCTGCCATCTCTGCTGCTCTTCTTACTGTTTGGAATTTCTGTTCCTGAACATGAGTTCTTATCATCTCTGGAAGTGAGTTTTTAAACTCCTCCAGCAGAATAATCTCTCTAAGATCCCCATATGCATTTTCTTTCTTTAATGCTCTCACCCATCTATCGAAGTTGCTACGTTTAATTCTTTAAAACCTGACATAAGTCTGACCTGATTCCTTCCTTATATTTCTGAACCGTTGCCCAAATGCTTCTGGTACAAATTTGTAGACACTCAAAATAGCCTGTTTCACTCCTTCATAGTCTCCTGACACCTCCTCTGACTGCACTGCAAATACCTCACTAGCCCTGCCTACCAACTTGGTCTAAATTATCCACGTAGTCTCTGGCCAGTTCATCTGTTTGGCCAATTTCTCAAAGGAAATAAAAAAGGCTTTAACATCTTTTTCATCCGATTTTGGTAAGGCTTGGACATATTTGTATATATCCCTACCAGGCTGTTGGCAACGATGGATTTGCTCATCATCACTTCTATCTTGTACTTTTACCTCTGTCATTTGAAGTCTTTTTGCTTCAAGTTCCAACTTCATCTTTTCCAACTCAAATGTTCATTTTTCTCTCTCCTTTTTCCTTTCTAAATCCAATTGTCTTATTTGCAATTTAATTTTTTCTAATTCCACTACACTTTCCTGCTTTTCTGGTATAACTTCTTTACAATTTTAGCTTTCCTCTTATCCCTAGTAAAACTCAATTCTAGCCTGCTTGCTAAGTCTAAAAGTATATCCTTCCTCTTTCTTTCTAAACTTTCTTTCCATCAAGACACAAGGATGCAGTTAGTCCCATCAGTTTTCCCATTACTTTTTCACTAGGATAGTGATTGTTTTAAGTTCCTCCATCCCTTTTACCCCTTAATTTTCTTCTACTGCTGATAACTTTGACAAGTCTGGAGATGAATGGCCGAACTCGTCCATAGGTTTGACTGAGCCAGGTTGTGGAAAGTGTAGCTGGGAGAGGCAGTTTTATTTCCTGTTAGTGGGGCTGTTTTCAGTGAGTCCAGCATGTTCTCAAACAGTCGCTAGTGAGGAACTCAGGGCTCAGGCAATTTCAGGTGAAATTTTCTCTGCTGCATTTTGGCTATTTATGGCTGTGGTCACTCGGGTCTCAACCGGATTAGGAACATTCAACATTTCCATCAAGTAATTGTCTTTCGTGGTTTGAGGTTATTGAGGCTGCATTATAATTGGATGCTGTTAATAAAATGTTGCTTTCTCTATTGCTCTCAGTAATTGGATGTCAATCAGATAGCTTTACATTCCAAAGACTTGCGAAAGGAATAACAATAACCATCCATAACAAGTCAATGTGTGATGTAAAAACATTTACATTTCCTTAATTTACAGTGTGATTTTAATTGCACGTTCAATATTTTTTTCTGAATAAAATGTATTTTATTTCTCTTGATTCTCACATTTTCCTGCAGGATCCATCTATCTTTATACCCAATCGGAGGATATTCCCACTCTACTCTGTAACCTATCCATTGGTGCTGGGGAGGCTGGAATCTTGTGCAGTACCAATGACCTCAGTTCAGAATTTTTGAACATGACGTGTAACAGAAAAGTGGATAAAAATGGTGATTGTGAAAAAGACAAACTTAAGAAAAGTGAGCAGCAATGTAGACAATGCAAATTGACCAAAGATGAAATGGAATCTAATTCTCTGACATTCAAAGTGAAGCCAAATGACTCAACAGTTTTTACATGCACAGTTCAGAATTCCATTGGAGGAGCATCATCGATCTGTCCATCCTGGATCACACTCACAGGGCCTGGATGTGAAGACCACCACTTGTTCTTGGTGGTAAATCTGAGTGGTATGTGAACTGGGGAAGAGGAGAAAATGGGAAGTGATTACAGGAGGAATATTTGAGAACTACAAGGTTAGATTTTGGAATGTTTTAGGACAGGGAGCAGCCATTGGACAAGATTAGAGTCTTTATTAAGATGAGATTACTGTGTGTATAAACAAATAGAGTCATGAGAGACAGCTTTCCGAGGGGCTGGTTTTGCTGGACATTCTGTTGAGGAGGTAACAGCCCAGGTATATGGAGTAACGCAGTGCATGCAGTTAACATGATTATTTCACTAAGTTCTACTTTGGAGATTGTTAAAGTGACATATTTTCAATGTTGTTTCTAGAATCTGATGAAACATTTTCTACTGACAAAAACCCCTCATCGCTGACTGTGTCAGAGAGAGACAATGTGACTTTAACCTGCCAATTTGAACTTGTTAAATCCCATCCCTTCACTCTACTTTGGATCACATCAGAAAACAAGTGTCTGTCCTCTATTCATACGGCAGAATATGCAGTATATTCTAACCTACGCTGCTGTGTGGATGGCAAGTCAGCACAAAGAATCTTTAACCACACTTCACCCAATCTGACTGATAAAATACAGTTTCTCAACCTTACTATTCGGTCACTGGAGGTGACGGACGGTGGCAGATATCTCTGTGTTTTACACGGTATGGAGGCAGGGAAACCTATCTGGAAAATTGCAGCAAACATCTCCCTCACTGTGACAGAGTCAAGCATGGAATCTACACACAGCCCCACCTCAGCATCTGGAACATCTGTAGTGACCAGCAGTGGAGCTCGCACAATAGAAAGCAATGGACTTCGCCCAAGGAAGAAATGTAAGTCTGACAGTTTGAAATATGAATCATTTAACATCAACAATAATTCACACTAAGGGATCTGTTGGTTGGTTTGCACCTGATGTAAGTTGGTTCAATTTCATTTGTTAACCATTAGTCCCAGGAAACCTGGAGTGAAATCTGGAGAAATGAACTCTCAGACTCCTCAACATCTGGAATATTTGCCATGGCCAGCAGACTAGCTCATACAAACAGGAAAATTAAGTTCAACAATCTTGAATATGAATAATTTGACATCAGAAATTGTAGGTTTGTAGAGTTTGTACCTGCTACAATTAGGTTTCATTTCCTTCCTTCACCATGTATTATTCCAGATTCTAATGTTCTGAAGAAGGGTCATCAAACACAAAACCTTGACTCAGCTTTCTTCCCACAGATGCTGTCAAACATGCTGAATTTTCCCAGCAATTTCTGTTTCTGTTTCTGATTTCCAGCATGTGTATTTCCTTGTTTATTTTTTCCGCTCCATGATCTTCCCCTATTTCCCTTCTCCAATCTTTGTAAACAGAAAAGTAAAGTTTCCTTGAATTTTTAGAAATCAAAGGTCCCTCGACTCTTTTAAACTCAAAATAATGTTCCTTCAACATTTTAAAAATGAAAATGGCGCTTCCACAACTCCACCCCCATCAAACTCTCTTAGGATTGTGACTACCAGGGGTTAAAATACAGAGTAAACTTTCCTCTACTCATTTGAACTCAAAGTAAACTTAAAGTCCCCTCAGCTCTGTCCCCATAATGAGGAGAGACTGTGTAGACAGGGATTATATTCATTGGAATTTAGAAGAATGAGGGGGGATCTTATAGAAACACACAAAAATATGAAGGGAATAGGTAAGGTAGAAGCAGGGAAGTTGTTTCCACTGGCAGGTGAAACTAGAACCAGGGGACATAGCCTCAAAATTAGGAGGAGCAGATTTAGGACTGAATTGAGGAGGAACTTCTTCCCCAAAAGGGTTGTGAATCTGTGGAATTCCCTGCCCAGTGAAGTAATTGCAGCTTCCTCATTGAATGTTTTTATAGCTTAGATCATTTTTAAACAGTAAAGGAATTAAAGTTATGGTGAGAGGGTAGGTGAGGGAAACTGAGGCCATGAAAAGATCAGCCATGATCTTATTGAATAGCAGAGCAGGTTCAAAGGGCCAGATGGCCTACTCCTGCTCCTGGTTCTTATGTTCTTGTTCTTAAGTAGACACTCCTGGGACAGGGACAACAAGGGGTTAAAATACAGAAGAAAGTTTCTTCTACTTGTATTTCCCTTCTCTATTGCATCTTTTGCAATAGAAAAGACCATTTTCTGTTGCTTTAAAAAGCTTAGTAATGTTATGGATTGGTAAACGGAACAAAACATGATTCCCTATTGAGGTGATCTGTGCTGACTTAAAGCAACAGGTGAATCTTTGAATCTTGTATAAGTCTTCTTCATTCCACATTTTATGGAGGTCAGTGCTAACACAGTAAGATCCCACCTTGAGATACATGTACTTGTCATGGTCTTTCCCTTATTTCTGAATGGCCATGTCACATGTGGTTTCTTAGCTCCTACAAAACCTCAAGTTACCTTCCCTGGCTTCCTAGCATCACACTGAGGTATGTAAACCCTTCTCTTTCCGAACAACACTCAACAGTCAGGCAATACCTCATTTAGTTCAGTTTGTTGAGGGTCTGCAAAGGATACATACATATTCTATTTCAACATCCCAATGGGTTCCACTATAAAATAATCCCAATCCGCATTCTTACTGCTAACATTACTTTTACATACATGAGATGTCCTTTTCCTTTCCTCCTTTACTACAGCATACTGACATTGTTTGGAGTTGTTTGATTATCTTTGGCCAATTTAAGCTGTTCCCACTCTGTTCCAAATAAACAACACCATATGTTCTTGTAACATCTCCTTTCTAAGGACTGACTCAGCTTTTTCCATTGCAGTCATTGTCATTTGAAACAACAAAGGCTTTTTGTACCATTCAAATCAGGGAATTTACCCTCTAATCCTCTAATCCTTCATTCTTTCTAATTGTTACTTGTGGCATTTCCTAAACACCCAGTTGTGATGATGTTCTAAGAATTTGATTGAGTAATATATTCTGTACCCAGCTCTTTCAGTCGATTGTTATATTTCCTCATCACTTATTCTCAAGACTGAGGGTGGTGGAGATAATGCAATTCGCGCCAAAATCTCCATGATGTTGCTGTAATTGAATTAAAATTCTTCTGGTCCAATATGATTCCTGCTCACTATCAACCTGTTAATGATAAAGAAGCTGCAAAGTGGTATAGAGAGCTTTTGAGTGGGCATTGATCTGGGGGTGCGTTAGCTCAGTTGGCTGGACAGCTAGTTTGTTGTTAGCAAGACTCCTAAGACCACCAGGCATCATGGTGGCCACAAGCCCACAGCCACTCTACGACAACCACTTACAAGGTTTAAAGGCGTCATTCCCACAACATGCAGAACCAACGTGGTTTACAAAATACCATGCAACGACTGCCACAAACATTACATCGGACAGACAGGAAGGAAACTAGCCATCAGAATGCACGTACATCAGCTAGCAGCAAAATGGCACAACGAACTCTCCTTAATATCTATACACTCGGACGATGAAAGCCATCAGTTTAACTGGGACAAGGTAACCATAGTAGCCCAAGCCAAACATAGAAACACACGGGAATTCCTAGAGGCATGGTTCTCCACCCATACTTCAATCAACAAACATATAGAATTGGACCCAATATACAAACTCATACAGATCAAAACCAGAAATGACAGTACTCACCATAACGGACCGGACAGTATAAATTCCAAGCAGAGTAGAATAACATCGCTTCATCGGAGGCTCCACTGATGATGTCACCAAGCATGGTGATGAAACGCCTGAACAGAAACAAGCCAGCTCGATGAGCAAGTCAACAACCTCAGACTGATCATTTGTTTATTTCACAAATTTTCTCATGTAGCATGGCCCAGCCTGTGGACAGCTGATTACTTGACCATTTTCAGTTAGTGCTTTTACTTCCTAAAACTATTGCAGTTTTAGAAATTGCCAGGTATTAACGTCAGATGACAGAATTTGGAAATTGATAGTCTATATTTTATCACAGTAGTGACAATATTTGAGCTACACCTGAGGTTAGTTATTCCAATTTCTTTTAGGGTTGGGCCATTTTTAATGAATTCTATCTTTTATCCTAAGTGTGCTGTCTCGGTATTTATCATTATATTTCATTCAGGAGCCCTGGGGAGACATTACTATTTCGTAAAGTGTTCCCATAATATTGTTAAATACAAATTAATTATTCACATTTAATTCCAGGCGTTAACACATTAGACTGAGTCTTACTTTATTTTTGTCCAAGTGCCCGGTCTTGTTGAGTTTTTTGAAAGACATTTTTGCTAGATGGCCTACTGAAATTTCTTGCTGTATATTACTAAACTCTCATCATTAACTATCTACCCTATTCCTGTTCCTCTGATCTGATTTGATCCCCACCTTGCTACAAATCATTCTTGGAACAACTCACTACTGTTGGGATATCCCATAAATTACCAGCATTCCTAGTGCCAGTGCCATCTTTAAAAGACAGTTGTGCACCAAGACAAACTCTGTCAGTCTGGAGCTGCTCTGCATCGTTCCTGATATTTGCCCCAGACATGGCAGAAAGGGGGAAATCAGTCCCCCAGCTTTGTGGGGAGGAAACTTGAGGTGCTGCTGTGCAGGGTGGCGCAGGAGAGGACTTCCTCTTTCCCAGGAGCACACATTAGGCCCCATCACCACTCCTTCCAGCCTGGTCTGAGATTGCCACCGAGTTAAAGCAGTCTCAGCCATCTGGAGGAATGCCCAGTTATTGCAGAAAGAAGACTAATGACGTTCTCCAGTCCACCAAGGTAAATGCCATCACCTTCTCTCTGATACTTCAGACTTACTCTCAATCTGCTACTGCACCCAGCTCCCATCAAGGCTCATGCTTTAACACTCTCACTATTGCCTGCAACATCTTTCCACACTCGCTGTCACCCACCCTAACCCCAACATCTTTAACTCCTGCATGCCCTCTGTGCTGCCTACTCTCTTGCTTGGGGACACCTCCCCAACTGGACCAACTGTAATAGCTGTGCCACTCACTTCCATCTCCTCTAATAGCTGCCTGTCTCTCATTCCTGGAGCGAAACAGCCCACAGTAGGGCAGAAAGGGTCAAGAAGAGTGGTGGGCTGCCCAATAATCAACTGCATGCCCCTCCTGACCATGATCTCCCTGACCGTGTCTAAGCCCCTGTACTGGTATTGGGGTTTGCCCTTGGCTGTTCGTGCCGATAGTCCCTGAGTGAAGGCTATCTCCCTCCACTTGACTGAAAGCTGCTGGGCATCATGAGAAGCTTCTTGGCTTTGTGTCTGTGCTAAACAGCATGGCAAAACTGTGAGCCTATCATTGGGGTTGAGGTGCACTAAGAAAATGAGAGGCAGTGATGCTGAGGGCATCCAGGTTGACGCAGAATGAGTGAGTGCTATGACAGTGGGTAAAGAGCCTGGAGTTATCACATTGTCCAGTCCATGAGCTGGATGTGTGTCCCTAAGCATAAGGTGTCCTTGCTACAGGATTTCAGTGAGAGCTACTGACACACCGTGAGGTGCAGCACTGAAGTACAGAAATGTCCGGTAAGTGCATCAGAGATTTTCTATGAGGAATTTTCTTAGAGACTGGTACATGTCAGATACCAATGTCTGCGGATGAGCAGTTTGTGTGGCCGTGCCCATAGATCATGTGCTGTCACATTGGTGCCTGGTGTCCAACACAGAGGTCCTTTGGAGTAAGCAGCGAGCTGAATTGGCCAGGTACCCACTCTGATTTCCATGTGAGAATTCTCAATGTCCAGCTTGTTTGGCACATTCGGTCAATGGGAATCTGGATATTAATGAAGAGAGTTGTATCATTAATAAGGTGCTTTACAAGCTATAATCCCCCTTTCATTGACAACTTGCTGCTACTTCACCATTCAGCATATTGCATGAAAGATGCTACAATTTGCTCCTGACATCAAGACAGACCCTGCCGGACTTTTTACATGACTCTGTCACAACCTCATGATTGTCACTCAGGCCCTCATAAAATTCCACCCATTGTGTTTGTACTTTGTTTTATATCACATTTAATTCACTCACCTTTTCAATTGTGTATGACTTCCTCTTTATTTCTAAGTTGTCTGAAATTCAAATAGCAATGCAGTTGGGCTCATATGCTTGGCCAATATATCTCCTTCTCAGAACAAACTTCCTTATGTTTTGGTAAACACCTACAGTGTTTTCGTGTACTGAAATAGCCAAGTGGCTTCAACCTTTACAGACAATTAGATCGAATTGACCAGTGACACATAATCGATTTGTCATTGGTGTTTGCTATCAGGCATTAGATCCATTCCTAAAGAACGAAGTTCTCACACATCCCAAAAGCTTAGAGGTTAGTACAGGTTTTAACTTGACTAGTACATTTTCATGCAGCTACAGGTAAACATAAAAGCCAGGGTTACAAAGATTCACTTAGGGTCTTAAACAATTGAAGTTATGCATACTTGAGTTATAGCTACAGAATTTAATCCATAGCTTGATAATTCCATAAATTGTGGTTTAAAAGTATGTTTTCTTCCCATATTAATGCTGCTTCTTCTCTGCAGATCTAATCATTATGATCATAGCCCTAGTCTGTGTGTTTGTACCAATTTGCGTTGTTGGGGTTTACTTAATGATTAGAAAAAACAAATGGCCAAAGGTAAGTATGAGGTTTAAGTTGTTGAATTTAAATCTGGAAAATTGTTCACAGCAATTTTTAACTTTGTCTTTTCAATCTTACACATGTCTTATGAGGAACACTCAGCAACAGGATTGAGGTATGAATGGACTTTTCTCAGTTCTTGGGCAAACTTGTTGTATACATCTGCTCATTTAATGAAATATTTACAGCTTCTTTTCTTCTTTTAATAACTGTAGCAATGATAGTGCTCAACTAACACAGGGAAATGAATGTAAGTAACTTGAATTACTCTCCAGCCCTATCAAATCTGTTTTTTACAGAGTTGAAACTGAAATCATGCATTGCGTTCCTGTTCTTCTGTCTAGGCGTCGCATACTCGGTAGTTCCCAGAAGGGAATGGGCAGATGAAAATGAGCATGTTGCCTACTCAGTGACAGAAGTTCCAGCACCACCAAGCCAGCCAAGGCCTAACAAAGGGCAGGAGGAAATCCACTCAATCTCTGCCTCCACAGAGCATGTGTACTGTTTGATCAAAGAACCAGCAGTTAAAGGGTAAACAAACAGACAGCCATATCCTTCAGCATCAATCAATACTGACAACAGGGAAGTTTATGGAGAATGGAGGATGAGAAAATAGTTTATATTGTGTGGGAGCCCATGCTGGAAGATGGGAACTTCTCCACTTTGACCCTCCTATAAGACCATAACAAATAGGAACAGGAGTAGGCCTTTTTGTCCTTGAGCCTGCTGCACCATGCAATAGGATCATGGCTGATCCGACATTCCTCACATCCACTTTCCTTCTCTTCCCCAATAACCCTTGATTCCTCAACTGATCAAGAATCTATTATATCCGCCTCAGATATGCATAAGGAATCTACCCCCACAGCAGTCCGTGACCAACAGTTCCAAACCCTCTGAGAGAAAAAATTCCACCTCAATTCAGTCTTCGTTTGGTGTCCCTTTATTCTGAGACTGTGCCCTCTGATCCTAGACTCTTCCATGAGGGACAACATCCTCTCAGCATTTACCCTGTCAAGCCCTTTAAGAATCCTATACATTTCAATAAGATCACCTCTCTGTTTTAAAAACTCCAGTGAGTAGAGTCCCAACTTGTTTTGCCTTTGATCATAAGACAATCCCTCCATATTGGGATCATCCAATGAATCTCTTCTGAGCTGCCTCCAATGATATGATATCTTTTCTTAAATAAGGGGATCAAAACTGCTCCCAGATGTGGTCTCAGCAGCACCTTGTACAGTTGCAGTCAGACATCCCTACTCTTATAGGGTGGCACGGTGGCTCAGTGGTTAGCACTGCTGCCTCACAGTGCCAGGGACCCAGGTTCAATACCATCCTCAAGTGACTGTCTGTGTAGACTTTGCACGTTCTCCCTGTGTTTTCTCCAGGTGCTCTGGTTTCCTGCCACAGTCAAAAGATGTGCAGGCTAGGTGTATTAGCCATGGGGAACATGGGGTAGGTCTGTGTGGGGTGCTTTTTGGAGGGTCAGTGTGGACTTAATAGGCAAATGGCCTGCTTCCACATTGGAGGGATTTTAATAAACGCCAACCCCCTTGAAATATTGTATTATTTAAATCACTGTACATCAGCCTGGGCAGGTTGGTTACAGGGTAGTGACCTCTCTACATTCTATTAACAAGACTTCTCAGCTTCAAACTCAGGGGAGCTAGGACATCTTCACTTCTCACACCTCGCAGCCTATTTGAGTCAAAGTGCCAGTTTAGCTGCTGGTCTTCACTGTGTCTCACATTAGTTCCAAACTGCATAGGAGCACACAGGATAGATGGCACAGGTCATTCAGCTCAAGCAGTCCAAATGGGTGTTTATGCTCCACTTAAGGTTCTGCCCATTTTCCAGCATCAAAATCTACAAGTGTAATCCTGCATTGCCTTCTCCCTCCCAAGCTTGTCTGACCTCTCATTTCAAGCATCTCAACTATTCACTTTAACAACTCTATGGTAGTGAGTTCCACACTCTCACCACACTGAATCTAGATGATAAAATGTATCTCATCAAGAAATCTTATAGAGAAATAGAGTTAGAGTTACTGACAAAGGCATAGAAAGCCAAAGAAACAAAGTCTCAGACAGACTGAGAGAGACATATAGACACAGAGAGTAGGATTTTCATGGACCTGTGTGTGAAAATAGGTGCATTATGAATTCTTGGCTATGAGCTCAGATATTCATTCGGGTATTGAATTCAAGCCATAGAGGTTCACAACACAGAATAAGGTCCATTGGACTATCTAACTACTCTAGCATCTAACCACCTAACTCGTCTACTCCCATTTTGAAGCACTTGGCCTTTTGGGCCTGCTAAAGGAATAGAGTATAAGAGTAGGAAAGTGTTACTGCAACTGTACAAGGCATTAGTGAGACCACACCTGAGTATTGTGCACGATATACATCCCCTTACTTAAGGATAAATGTAGTTGTATTGGAGGGAGTTCAGAGGAGATCTCTTATGAAGAGAGATTGAACAGTTTAGCCCTATACTGTCTGGAGTTTAGAAGAATGAGAGGAGATCTAATTAAGATTAAAAAGACGCTAAGTAGATCAAAAGTAGATGTAAGATTAAAAGTAGATGTAGAAAGGATGTTTCCTTTTGCAGGATAATCCAGAATGAGAGGTCATAGTTTTGGATAAGGGGTATCAGATATAAATCAGAAATGAGGAGAAATTACTTCTCTCAAAAGGTCGTGAATCTGTGGAACTCACTATCCCCAGAGTGCGGAGGATGCTGGGGCATTGAAAATTTTAAAAGTGGTGTTGAGGCTGAGATGGGATCAGATATGATGTATTGAATGGTGGAGCAGACTCGAGGGGCTGAATGGCCTACACCTGTTTCTAGTTCTTAATGTTTTTATGATGTTCCCATGCTCCTTGTTGCCCAATGTGTGACATGCTAGCCTAGGCCTAAAGGTGTCCAGGTCTTTCAGTATGCAGTATGCATTATGAGGAACTCCGGTGCCCAGGACAAAAAATTATTTGGTTGACAGCTCTTGTATCCCGATGTATTCTGTCAGCTGTACAATTTTTTATTTCCACGTATGAAGTCTTTAAGGTGTACTTGCAGTTTCTGCTATTGCTGTTTTAAAGGGCCTGGATAATTGACACTTGCATTATCCTCAAGTCAAAACTGTCTTTTTAAAAGAAATTGGAATGTTATGACTAAATGACCAACTATTTTTATAGGTTTATTTTTTACATATCCTATTATCACGAGGGCTATTAGGTCCTATACTATTTAAGTACCTTAACTTGGCAAGAGGAGTTTGAGGGGCCTTGGGAGCTGGGTGGGGGACATAGATTGGGATGGGAGACATGAGGGGCTATGGCAGATGATTGGAGGTGCCATGGTTGAGGCATAAGGAATATGTGCAGGGTGAAGGAGTGAGATGGCATGAGGACTAGAAAACTTTTCTGGTTTTATTATAAGTGAGACAAAGTCCCTTTTCCTGTCTCTCCATTCAGCATTCTGAAGGGGCTATTTCCTCCTTGATGCCTGGTTCACATATCTGTCATTCCCACATGGAGTTTTCCTTTCTACCCAAGCATAGGAGATGTAGCATCAATCCTTTTGTCTCCTCCTTTCTCACGGTCTAAGGGCACAAACACTCTTTCTTTCAATTTAATGCAAGTATTTGATGCACATGAGATGGTCTCCTCTACATTTTGAGACTAAGGCCTTCATTCAATTCACAAGCATGACCTCAAGCTCCCATTTGACTGGCATTTTAATTCTCCACCTTTCTCCCACTCTGAACTATCTGTCCATGACCTGCCACAGTGTTTCAATGAAGCTCAAAGCACACTCTTTATCTTTCATCAGGTACTTTACAGCCTTCAGACTCAAACTCAAGTTTAAACATTTTAGACTCTAACCTCCAGCCTCATTTTATTTTTGGGAGTTTTTCTTTTGTTCGTTTGTATTTTACTGTTAATACCTTTACGTTGCGATCATGTAGCTGCCTTCCTGCCATTCACAATTCTACTAGACAAATCTTTTCTTTAGCTACTTGTCCCATAGTCACTCCCTTTCACTGTCGCCTTCTCTTAACCTCCACCCTAAGACAGAGCACCCTTTCTTCCTTCTTTACACCATCCCCAGTACATACTCCCACCATGAATCCTTCAAAATCTTTCACATTTCTGGAGATAGCCAGCGAAGAGAGAGAGACAGAGACGGAGACACAATGAGAGAGAGTGTGAGAGAGAGAGACAAAATGACAGAGAGAAATTTGTATAATCATCGCTCTACATATTTTTGTTTAACAAAACAAAGAACTGTGGGCTGCTGTTTAATATTGTCTCAGTGTTTATTCATGTTTTGCTTTGTATTTTTGTAGTGATGGTGTCACGACTGAAATTCAGGAAGTGAAAAGTAAGCAGTTTCAGTCTTATAATCTCATCAAACTCTGTCATCATTCTCAAGTTTCATGTAATGAGGCATCTCCCAGCTGCCCCTGGTTGCTTGTGAACCTCATTAAACATGATCTCTCTTCACATCTAGGCGAAGACGCCAGGAGCCACAAGACCTCTGCACCCATTGAACTCAATAACCTGTCGCTGCTCAAAGAAGGAGATCCTATGGCTTTACCGACTGACCAAATGTACTCTTTGATTGGCAGCGCAGGGGCAGGGAGTCTCAGAGAAACATTGCCACAATCTGACCCAGAACATGGCCTATTTAAAATGGAGGAAAATCCTATTTATTCTAAATAAAGGAGACCAGCACATAGTTGAGTAACAGGAAGATTTCATGTTTAAATTCATCATTTTTTTTAACAAATATTTAAATATTTTACACTGATCATGTTCAGGAGCAGGTAGTGAATACTTTCCACTGCAGGTACATGAAAGGGGTTGGGTCAGGGAAGGTTGCTGCTGTATATTGGGATGGAGGCAATTGGCTATTGCTGCACATTTTTTTTCCAGGCTCATAATGGTGCAAAAGAAATCCAACATAGAGACCAAGCCTCCCTGATCAAATTGTCAGCAACTCTGAGCTGACCCACATTAGGACTTTAGAGGTCTCTCTGGCAGGTGCCTGAAACAGCCTCCACCAGTAAAGGGTCTAACACTTGTTGAAAGACCTAAATCAAAGATTGGTTTTACCCTGAACCTTACCATAGTCTGCGAGGTGGCTCCTAAATGACTACATCATGTGCCCCTCCCTCAAAGTCTTGCTCGATCCCTTTGTGATTGATGATCTGTCCTTGTTGTGGTGACTGGTGCTCACACTCTGAAACTGAAGCAAGGGCCAAGATTTCCCCTTTTCCTCCCTGAGAAATGGTAGCCAAGGTGCTAGGAAGACAGTTAATGAAGATATCCACCTCTCTCCCACCAACTCCAAAGTGAAATTCTGGTGATGAGATCCCACCGTAAAATCAACACCCTGTAGTACTGAATTAATGATCACATAAGGGCCTCATTCCATCTGAACTGCAATTACTTCAGCTCCAGACAAGGTGATCCTGAGCTTGCTAAGCCAGGTACAGGCAGGTCAGCTTGTTGAGGAGGTTGGGAGGAAGGCGAGTCCTTGATTTGTGGAAGTCCAAGCGATTTGACCCAGGTTGGGGGGGTCTCTGGGCTGCTGACAGCCTTCCCACTGCCCCTTCTGCTTACCCATCTTTTCCCTTGACCCCCAACTCCACCGAGCCCTCTTCCCTGCACAAATAACATGTCTCCCTCACTCTGATCCTCCACCTGAGTGTCCAAGGTACCCAACAGAAACCATTGTCAGCTTCTGGAGATACTGGCTTCTTCTGGGACTTCCTGCAAAGGGTAATATCCAAAACATTGACTGCTCCTTTCTTCCAGATGCTGCCTGGCCTGCTGTGTTCTTCCAGCCTCCTGTCTACCTTGGATTCCAGCATCCACGGTTTTTTCTGTCTCTTGTAATTTCAGTAGACAGCCAATCAATTAGTGATCTGGGAGACTTTCTGAACAAAATAGACTGCAGGTCAAACCTTACAGTTCAAATCATTTTCTACCTGACTCAGCCTAATTGGACAAATATGTTTTGTGGTGAAATAAGATCCAACTTTTAGGCTCCATCGTCAGGAACAAGGGGACCCAGAACTGGCGCAGAGTGGGTTTCGCACAGAGCCAATTCCACTCAGTACAAGGTGTATTAATGCTTGGCACAGTGGGCCCCAAAAGCAAAAACAAGTGATAGTGTACAGGATTGGGATTTATTTTAAAAACCAGCAGCATTTGACTAAAAAGCTAATAAAGAGGGAGAAAATTTATTATGAAAGTAAATTGGCAAGAATAGAAAAAGAAGCAGCGAGAACTTCAGTCGGAATCTAGAAAGTAAGAGAGTGACTAAAGTAAGTGTTGGGTCTCTTGGAGGGTGGCATGGTGGCTCAGTGGTTAGCACTGCTGCCTCACAGCGCCAGGGACCTGGGTTCAACCCCACCCTTGGGTACTCCACTGCCTGTGTGGGGTTTGCACATTCTCCCTGTGTCTGTGTGGGTTTCTTCTGGTTTCCTCCCACAGTCCAAAGATGTGCAGGCTAGGTGAATTGGCCATGCTAAATTGCCTGTAGTGTCCAGGGATGTGTAGATTAGGTGGGTTAGACATGGGGAATGGGTCTGGGTGAGATGCTGTGTGGACTTGTTGGGGCCAAAGGGCCTGTTTCCACACTGTAGGGATTCTATTTTATGAAAACAGTTAGATAAAAATAAACCTGCAAATGCCACATATCTGAAACAAACAAAAACAGAAGCCATGGTTTTCCTTCATCATCTAACCTTTCTGTACCAGTAATGCTTTGTTGATGATAGCTTTAATACTATGTCCAGACATCTAGACAATTTTTTTGTCTCGTAACGTCATGACATGAAAGGTGTTCTGCCCAGCTTTGCGTGACCTTCCAGGCCAGCACAGTCACTCATTCAGTGTAGGAGTGACAGAGAGGGAGGTTGTAATGATGGTTGGTCCATGAAATAGGTAAACAATTAAGGGGAAGTGATGGCTTTGTGGTATTATCGCTGGACTGTTCATCCAGAGCCCCAGGTGTGTTCGAATCCCACCATGGCAGGTGGTGGAATTTGAGTTCAATTAAATATTTGGAAATAATAATCTAATGATGACCATGAAACCATTGTTGATTGTTGGAAAAACCCATCTGGTTCACTAATGTCCTTTAGGGAATGAAACTGCCACCCTTACCTGGTCTGGCCTACATGTGACTCCAGACCCACAGCAATGTGGTTGACTCTGAACTGCCCTCTGGGCAATTAATGCTTCCTGAAGAGCGATGCCTGGATCCTGTGAATGAATAAAGAGAAAAACAATTGCTGGAGTGCTCTTTAGAAGTTGTGTCTTGTTGATGTCTGGGGAATGTGCAGTTTAGAGATTCGGTCTGAAACCTCACAGGCTGAAAATGTGTATCAGGAAATTTGAACCACAATCCACATCCTTGAACGCATAAGGTTGTCAGAGAGTTACTGAGGGAGTTCTGCAGTGTCAAAGGTGCTGCCTTTGGATGTAACTTTAAAGTGAGGATCCCTTTGACCTGTTAGTTAGCCTCTATGGGTCCTTTGGCATTATTTCAACAGTCAATATTTTACTGATCATTATCGCATTACTGTTTGTAGAAGCTTGGTGTGTGCAAATTGGCTGCTGTTTTCCATGTTTCAAAGTTTCTTCATTCACTGTAATACACACTGAGATGTCCCATGGTTGTGAAAGACACTATATGAATACAAGCTGTCTTTCTATTCAGCTATCCATTTTCAGGGAAGGGACAACAAACAGAATTCAAGTGAAAACAGACTCCTGCGGGGACAAATGTGTTTTCACCACTCGCAACATGGAATCTGTTTGAAGAGATCAACCATCTCAACTCTCACCAATACAGGGCAGAGCTGTGGGATCCCACAGACAGACAATGTATCAGTTATACATTTGGGGCTGATATTGGTCTTTACCAAATGGACTTTGATTGGAATGGAAATTTGGCACAGCATGACACTGGCCACTGATACACTGTGAGATTCACACAACTGACAAAGACCAATTTCATTTCCACCTGGGACTCTGGAACAATGCATGCTGCTGTGTGACACACAAATATAACTTGCGCAATAAGTCATTCAATAAAAATTGCTTAAAAAAACTCTAAATGGTGATCAGAGTAATTACTCGAGCAGTGATTTTATGACAAACTGCTTGAATAAGTTAACCAATGCCCATGACATCATAACAATCAGACTTAGTATCTTTGGGATTTGAGAAGGTCAAGTCCAACCAGCTCTCCCAACACTGACCACTGTCCAAGTCTTCCCTCTCCATAGATATGACACTGCTCCTGTTGTCACTTCTCCTTCATTCACTTTAATCGCACTGATCCTCCATACTTCTTAATTTCCTAAAATGCATTACATCAAACTTTTCAGGATTAAATACAAATTTCCACTGTCCCACCCATCAGGCAAGTGTCTATATCATCCTGTAGTCTAAAGCTTAGCCTCCTCACTATGTATCACACCACCAATTTTCATGCTATCTGTGAATTTACTGATCATACCCCTTGATTCATGTGTAGATCACAAGTGAACACTAAAGCAGCAAAGGACCAAACCCGATGTTACACCACTGGACACAGGCTTCCAGTCACAAAAACAGCCTTTGGCCATCAACCCCTGTCATTTAGCCAAATTTGGATCCAATTTGCCAAATTACCCAGAATCCCATGGGCTCTTAGCTTGTGAATGAACCAGTCTACCATGTGAGGCCTTGTCAAAAGCCTTCCTGCAATCTGGAATGGTAACACGGTTCCAGCAGAGACAGTACGGCCCCAGACCATGGCTGGGCCAGAGTACCTGATGGAAGAGGTGGGGGTGTTCTCGATGCGGTGGCGTGTGGAGACCCTGGGGCGCCTGAGTGTTTGCAGACTGAGGGATGGACTTTGCGAACTTTGCTTTCCTGGTGGCGAGGAGTGGCGGAGGTGGGGAGTAATCAAAATGTTTGCTTTGCCTATTTCTTTCATTTTTGCTTCTGTTTTTAATCCTGTCTTTTGTATACTAAGATGATGCCAGAGAATAGCAGTTTTGTGCACTTTTCACTGTACTCCTGTATTCCTGTACTCAAGTGCACGTGACAATAAAATCTAAATTGAAATCTAGGTCTTCTTCCCTGGTACTCCTGACACAAAAGTCATTTTAAAGAACACTCCATTCTTTCTAGCTAGTTCCAACGTGTTCTTTGGAGTTCAGTTGTGAACCAACTTCTGCCGATTGCAATGTGAATAGTGCAGAACAAGGACTGGAGTGAAATGAATCCAAATGAATGCTGTACTAATTCTTGCAATAAATGAATGCTGTACTAACTCTTATAATAAATGAGAAGAGACTGCATTCTGAAATAAAATCAAAAAGTATGGAGAAATCTCAGCCAGTGGAGCAGTTTTTGTGGAGAGTGAGAGAAAATATGACTTTGGATCTTTGCTGATCATTTTTACTTCAGCGTTAAAGCTTCCTCTGTATAGAGTGGCAGGAAGTTTTGTGGCAATTGTGAAATGTTCCTGTGACTGGCAGTAAAGCAAGTGCAACAGCTACTTACAGTTGCTGCCTTGGTGGATGAGTATATAACATTTGCCACAGAGGTCCCAAACCAACATATCATCTTCAGTCTCTGATTTTCCTGATAATTAATGATGTGACCCATGCAGACTGTGCAATGAGCAGTACCAGACCTCAGATATTTCTAGGCCAGTGAGGAATTTGCTTTGTAGGAAAATGAGCCATTTACCATGAGTTAAATTTGTATTTACAAATTCATCGGACTTCCCCTTTTTCATTTGTTATCTGAAGTTCAAAGCTTGCAATGAGGAACTAGTACAAAAGCTGAATTGTTCTGAGCATGTCCATCTTTAGTAAGTAAGAATTAGCAACTGTTTGAAAAAAAGGTGCGGATAGGAGAGGTAGGAAAAAATTTGATCAGAGGAGTAGATTTTAAAATGCAAAGGTGGATGTTGTAGCTGTTGGAGGACAATCACCTCATTCCTAGGACATCTCTGCAAGAATTCCTCAGAGTAGTGTCCTAGGCCCAACCATCCACAGCTGTTTCATCAATGACCTTCCCTCCATCATAATAATAGGAAATAATTGGTTTGTAATTTTATAGAACATAGAACATAGAACAGTACAGCACAGTACAGGCTCTTCGGCCCACGATGTTGTGCCGAACTTTTACCCTAATCCTAAGGTCTATCTAACCTCCAGCCCTACCTTATACTATGATCCATATGCCTATCTAATAGCCACTTAAGTGCCCCTAATGAGGCCGACTCCACTACCCTCTCTGGCAATGCATTCCACGCCCCAACCACTCTCTGAGTAAAGAACCTACCTCTGATGTCTCCCCTATATCTACGTCCACTCACTTTAAAACTATGCCCCCTCGTAATAGCTACCTCCACCCTAGGAAAAAATCTCTGGCTGTCCACTCTATCTATACATCTGATCATTTCGTACACCTCTATCAAGTCACCTCTCATCCTTCATCATTCTAAAGAGAAAAGACCTAGCTCTCTCAACCTTTCCTCGTAAGACCTTCCCTCCATTCCAGGCAACATCCTGCTAAATCTCCTCTGCACCTTTTCCAATGCTTCCACATCTTTCTTGTAATGAGGCAACCAGAACTGGACACAATACTCCAGATGTGGCTGAACCAGGGTTTTGTACAGCTGGAGCATAATTTCACGGGTCTTGAACTCAATCCCTCTATTAATGAAAGCTAACACACTATACGCCTTCTTAACAACTCTATCCACCTGGGTGGCAGCTTTCAGGGAACTGTGGACATGAACTCCAAGATCCCACTGCACCTCCAGACTGCCAAGAATCTTTCCGTTAACCCTGTATTCTGCTTTCAAGTTTGTCCTTCCAAAATGAATCACCTCACACTTTTCAGGTTTAAACTCCATCTGCCACTTCTCAGCCCTGCTCTGCATCCTATCAATGTCCCTTTGTAACCTCAGCCATCCGCACTGTCCACAACTCAACCCACCTTCGTATCATCCGTGAACTTACTAATCCACCCTTCCACTCCTTCATCCAAATCATTTACAAAAATCACAAACAGAAGAGGACCCAGAACTGATCCTTGTGGTACACCACTCGTAACTGAGCACCATGTTGAAAATTTTCTGTCCACTACCACCCTTTGTCTTCTAAGCGTCAGCCAATTCTGAATCCAATCTGCCACATTTCCCCCATCCTATGCCTCCTTACCTTCTGCATGAGCCTACCATGGGGAACCTTATCAAACGCCTTACTTAAATCCATGTATACCATATCCACTGCTCTACCTTCATCCACGTGTTTGGTCATCACTTCAAAGAATTCAATAAGGTTTGTGAGGCATGATCTACCCCTCACAAATCCATGCTGACTATCACGAATCAAACTGTGCCTTTCCAAGTGATCATAAATCCTACCAGCCTGTTTCACACTGTCCTCCTTTACAACTAGGTCCCTCTCAGTTGTGAACACTGAAGAAAAGTATTCATTGAGGACCTCTCCTATCTCTTTAGGCTCTGTGCACAAATTCCCTTTACAATCCTTGGTCGGCCCTACCCTTTCTCTGGTCATTCTCTTATTCCTCACGTACGTGTAAAAAGCCTTGGAGTTTTCCTTGATCCTATCTACCAAGGTTTTCTCATGCCCCCTTATAGCTCTCCTAAGCTCTTTCTTCAGCTCCTTCCTGGCTAACTTGTATCCCTCTAAAGCCTTTATGATAAACTGATTCCTGGTGAGAATCCTTAAGTTGAAGGAAAAGTTCACAGATAGCATTTTTGCAAAGAAACATTGCAGTCCCAAATATTTTACTTTATTATTTATTGTCACATGTATTTTGTTACGAAATACAGTGGAAAATTTTGTATAGTGTCGCTACTCTCTGGTGCCATCTTAAAACAGAGAAAAATAAATCAAAATATCGAATATAAAGGCTTCACTGTTTTCCAAACTGGATAATTTGCAATTAAATCTTTCATAAAAATATGTAAACCCCTGTCCGCAAAGGTACAGATTTGAATTTCAATGCCTTTTGGCAATTAGGTAAATTTCAGCTCAGACTGTGTCTTGTTCATTGATTATTTCATGATCAGTTGATTGCAGAAGCCATTTTGACCATTTTTTTCTTCCTTTTTAAAATACAGTTTTCTGCATGAAGGTCCCAACTATTAAATCACAGATGGTGAAAGCTGAAAAATTCATTGTCTACATTTCATCACTATCATGACAGTTTAAAATTCTATTCACCTTTTTAATTATGTTTTGTACCTGTCCACCAACCTTTAGTAATTCTGTACATGAATCCTTACAGCTCTCTGTTCATACAGGGCACTTAGATTCTCAATTTCTCAATTTCCAAATACTCCACATTAGGAGCAAAGCATGTCTTTAGACTTCCACACAAACAGTTGTATAATATTCTAGTTTCTCTAACCCTCCTTAAATAATGTTTCAATTCAAGGTGACAATCGATTTAGTCAAAGCAATAGCTTCTTGAAATATCCTGCTTGTTTCATTTCTTCCTTATGGACTAGTGTGTTTTTCTCCTTAATTCCTTATGCATTTACAATTGTACAGCTGTGGCTAGTCAGCGACAACGGGAGGTGGGATTGAAGAGCTTTCCCGTCAGATCCAGAGAGAGATTTTTTCCAGTAAAAGCAAAGGAGCACAGAATCAGAATAACTCTGTACAGATAAGTTAGGATCAGTTTCAATGCTTCAGTTTGTACACATGCTTTTTGATAAGTCCAGCCGCAAATACAACAGCGGGTCTTATGTAACTATTAAAGAGGTCATCTTGAGATATCTTAGAATGTTTGAGAAGATAAACCATATGAAGTCATCCATTTGATCTTTTAAATATTTCGTCCACTTAGGAGTCCCGTTTGAAATCACTTTCCAATTCTGACTATTCTGAAATCCAGAGAATTTTGGAAAATCTTGACAATACTACCATATCCCACATATAATAGTTTTACTTTCTTCAAATCTTACATTATGAAATGATTGCCAGTTTGTCTTTTCCTTATTCTCAGTGAAGGAGACTCATGAAATTCAAGAAGTGAAAAGTAAGTAGATTGAATTTTTCAGTTTAATCGCCTGAGCCAACACTAGGCTGTTTGATCTTTACATCATGTATCAAAACAGTCCCAATTTATGACTGTATCCAGAAGAAGTAGAGCCCATTAAGTGTGTTCTCCTATCTTACTACCCAGGCAGAGAACACAGGGACCATGAATATGAGGGTACAGCCAATATCCTCAAACTCCAATGTCCTTTCACAGCTTTTAAGAAGGAGAATGCTTGAACTACATGGCTTCCTGCAAATAAATCTTCTCAACTACTCTGCTGATTAAGTTAAACCCCTGGCAACAGCTCCTTGGCTCACAGACTGTGCTGAAGTGACATGGCTACCAACACACAATATAAAGACTATATATATGCCTCATATCTGTATTGGTATTTTCAAGGTTCCAGGCTCTCTACTGGATCACCCAGACCAGAGACAAGGTCAGTCAGGGTAACAGGTGTTGGATGAATGGCAGCATTTGTTGCTTCAATGTTTTTCTTCTCAGTGTTTCTCTCTGAGTCTCTTGGTCAACATTGTGAATGCCTGGCTTAGCCTCGTCTGATATTTGACTGTTCACTCATAGACGTCGCCATCCACTTCCAAAGGGGTGGGGAGTGTGAGATGATGGTCCACAGGAAGGACTGGCGCTGGTCCAAAGAAGTGTTGAACAGCCAGTGGATGAGTGAGCTGTTACTAAGATAAACCAGCTCCAGAAGTGTTCAGGACACTTCTAATCGCTGTCAGGAGGCAATGTGTGTAGACAGTAGTGCTGTGTACAGGTGAATCATTTACATGACTATCAGTACTCCCTTTAATTAAAGTTTTAGCAAAGAATTCTGGCTTGGGTTGTAAGTGAGGTTGTTGACTTGTTCATCAAGCTGGCTTGTTTTCGTTGGGACATTTCATCACCATGCTACGTAACATCATCAGTGAGGCCTCTGATGAAGTGACGTTGTTCTACTCTGCTTGGAATTTATACTGTCTGTTCCATAATGGTGAGTAGTGTCATTTCTGGTTTTGTTCTGTATGGGTTTGTATATGGGATATAATTCTATGTGTTTGTTGATTGCATTACGGGTGGAGGATCATGCCTCTAGGAATTCCCGTGTGTATCTATGTTTGGCTTGGGCTACTATAGTTACCTTGTCCCAGTTAAACTGATGGCCTTCATTATCCGAGTGTACAGATATTAAGGAGAGTTTGTTGTGTGTTTTGCTGCTAGCTGATGTTCATGTATTCTGATAGCTAGTTTCTTTCCTGTCTGTCCAATGTAATGTTTGTGGCAGTCATTGCATGGTATTTTGTAAACCACATTTGTTCTGTATGTTGTGGGAATGGGGTCTTTAATCCTTGTGAGTGTTTGTCGTAGAGTGGCTGTGAGCTTGTGGGCCACCATGATTCCTGGTGGTTTTAGGAGTCTTGTTATCAGTTCTGATATGTTCTTGATGTAGGGCAGTGTGACCAGTGTGTTAGGGTGTACTGTGTCGTCTTGTTGTTGTATATTTAGTAGGCACATGCGGGGATATCCATTCATAGCAAATATTTTGTATAAGTGCTCTTTCTCTTTCCTGCATAGTTCTGGAGTGTTGCAGTGAGTGGTGGCCCTTTTAAATAGTGTCCTAATACAGCTTTGTTTCTGGATGTTGGGGTGGTTGCTGTGAAAGTTGAGGAATTGGTCAGTGTGGGTTGCTCTCCAGTATACTGAGGTTTGGAACCCTACGTTGCTCGTACGTTCAATTCCGACATCCAGAAACAGAAGCTGATTGTTGATTTCTTCTTCTCTTACGAATTTAATCACTGTGAATACATTGTTGATGAGGTGGGGGGTCTTTTCTAATTTGTTGCATTTAATAATGACAAATGTGTTGTCTACGTACTGGATCCACTATTTAGCTTGACTGCGGGAGAAGGTGTTGTGTTCTAGTCTTTGCTTGACTGCCTCTGTGCTGAGTCCTGAAATGGGTGACCCCATGGGTGTGCCATTGATCTGTTTGTAAGACGTTGTGTGTGGTGAAGCACAGGTCTAGTAGTTTGAGTATATTGTCCTTGCTGATGGGGCTGCTGGTCTGCATTGCTGCTTCCTCTAGTAATGTGGCCACTGTTTCTTTGGCTGGTGGGATGTCAATTGACATGAATAAAGCTGTGATGTCAAAGGATACCATTATCTTGTCATCGCTAATTTTTATGTTCTTGAGGGTATTCTTGGATTGAATGGATGGAATGGGGTGATCCGTCGACCAAGTGTTTCAATCTCTGTTGTAGGTCCTTGGCCAGTTTGTGTGAAGGTGTGTATGGTAGGGAAACAATAGGTCTGAGGGAGATGTCTGGGTTATAATACAGGTAATGATTAATGATGCAAGAATAATGAAGATGAAGAAAACCCGGGAAATTCTTAGCAGCCAGCTGGTTGAAGCTGAAGTTGATGATGCCCGATTCTGACCCAGCCCAGCCTGGCAGAAAACAGGCTCTGGCAGAATGAGAAATCCCTCTCAGTCTCTCCATATTCTGCCTGCCACATTGTGTGCTCGTCACTGGCCAGGCCAGGATCCACATGATCCACATGAATCAGATACATTCACTTGCCGTTTGCAAACCCCTCAACGATACATCAAACCCCAATGTAATTCAGGTCACTAACAAATTAAACAGAATTCACACCCAGTGGTGATGAGCAATCAAGGTACTGAAAAGGGGAGGCAATGACCTCATGGCATTATCAATGGATTGTTAAACCAGAGGCCCAGGTAATGTTCTAGGGACCTGGGTTTGAATCCTGCCCGGCAGATGGTGGAATTTGAATTCAATAGATATTTGGAATTAAGAGTCTAATGACCATGAATCTGTGGTCGATTGTTGGAAAAACCCATCGGTTCATTAATGTCCTGCAGGGAAGTAAACTGCCATCCTTACCTGGTCTGGCCTACATGTGACTCCAGACCCACAGCAATGTGGTTGACTCATAACTGCTCTCTGGATAATTAGGGATGGGCAATAAATGCTGCCTGGCCAGCGAAGCCCACATCCTGTGAACGAATAAAAAGAAAGGGGAAGTGTGGTTGCTATTGTGGAGCTAAATCAAGAATGACTCATCCAGTTATGTATATTTGAGATTGCTAAGATACCGGACCTGGAATTGAAACAGAGATTGCTGAAAGAGAGATTGCTGGAAACAGAGATTGCTGGAAACACTCAAAGGTCTGGCAGCATTAATATTTCAGGTTATAGGAGTTACTACTTCAGGTTATAGAAATGCACAAACTGCAGAGGGTTTGAGCACAGGAGCAAGGAAGTCCTGCTAAAGCTGCACAGCGCCTTGGTGAGACCACACCTGGAGTATTGTCAACAGATTTTGTCTTTGTACCGAAGAAAAGATGTACTTGGCACAGAGGGAGTGCAGCAAAGTTTCACCAGGTTGATTCTTGGGATGGCAGGACTGTCAGATGAAGAGAGACTGCATTGACTAGGCCCTGTATCCCTTACTGTTTAGAAGAATTAGAGAGGGTGTCGTTGAAATGTTTTAAATTCTAACAGGACTGGACAGGCTGGATGTAGGGAGGTTGTTTCCCCTGCCCAGGAGTGGGAGTGGGTTTGTCCAGATCAATAAGTTATGGATTTCAGGATGCACCATTGGCCTGTTTGGACAGAATTGAGGAAAAATGTCTTCATTTAGAGACTGGTGATCCTTTGGAATTTCCTAACATATAAGGTGTTGGAGGCCAGGTCACTGAACATATAAGAAATTAGCAGATTTTTCAAGGCCAAAGTTGTCAAGGAGCAAAGGAGAGCGTAGAAGTCTGATGACGAGAAGATCAGCCGTGGCCATATTGAATGGACGAGCAGGCTTGATGGGCTCAATGGCCTACCCCTCTCTGAGTTTGTGTCGACATGAATTTTCAGAAGGCACTTGATGAGGTTCTGCAAAACACATGCTTTTAGTAAAAATAAAGCACAGGGAATTGGTGGGAATGTGGTGACATGTCACAGTGATTGGCTGACAGGTAACAAACAGGAAGTGGGGATGGAGGGAACACACCATCACTGTCAGAACATGTTGTGGGATTTTCCCAGAGATTCAGCAGATTTGTTTAATGGGACAGGGTGTCACCAATAAGGCTGTTATTTGTGGCTCACTCCTAACTGCCCTTGACCTGAGTGGTTTGTGAAACCATTACTGAGGGAAGTTAAGTGTCAGCAACACTAGTGTGGGCCAAATCCAATAAGGATGGCAGATTTCCTTCCCTCAAGGACATGAGTCAACTGGATTGGGATTTAAAACGATGATAGTTTCATGGTCATCATTGTTGCGACTGGCTTCATATTCCAGGTTTATTCATTAAATTCCACTGGTTGCCAGTGTGAGATTTTAAACTGTGTCTCAAAAGCATGACCCTGGGCCCCTGAATATCCAGCGACATAATCATGACAACATCGCCTACCTCAGACCATACAACAAGCCCTCAGGTAGTGTAATTCGCCTGCCTAGTTACACATCCATGTCATTGGCTTTTGCTACTTAATCTCAGTTTAAGGGCCCTGGATGAATCTTGTCATCCAATAAACACTCAGCATTCTGCAAATAATTTTTTAACAGAGTGAAACCTAGCTTTGTGTAGTAATGTGTGATGATAAAGTGTAGCTTCAGAATCAAGTCACTCCTATTTAAAACGGAGATGAGATGCAATGTAAACTCCTGTTCCTAAAGCATCAGCTGGCTCTTTGAATTAGTGGTCCAACTGTGTTACCACTGTACCACCATCTCCTGTAAGGACCCCATATCAGCGTCTCCATTGTTCACTGTTGCGTGAAGGGATACTGAGTTCCGTATTTATGTTTGGTGATGACACTATTAGGAGATGTGCACAGATCCAGCAGCAACTGTGGTAAAAGGGTTAAAGTTTCAGTTTGATGACCTCATCAGAAGCAGAAAAGTTTAACAAGTTTTGAGCTTTCGATTTTAGAGATTGGTATCAAAGTTTGTACTCAGTTTCACAGGCCAAACCACAGATTTTGTTCTGTGATAAATAAATTGTGCAATGCTGCTTGAGACATCCTGAAATGACTACAAACAAAAAGCATGAAGTAACTGCAACTAGAGGAAAACCTCGTCAGCAAACAAAGCCAGAAAAGAGATGATGATGTTGACACTGTGTGAAAGTCTCACTCAGAACTTTCTTTCAAGAAGCACAAGTCCCATTGAGTCTTGTAAAAATTAAAAGTGGTTCCTGTTTTCTTAGAATTTGTTGTCATTTCTCTCTTGACAACCTCGCAGCCAAATTAAACTGTCATTGTAAAGTCAGGTAACTGAAAGTGATGAACAAACAAATGAAATACACAATGTACTACACAACCTGATACCATTCACAGTGAATAAATTCCCAGAAAAGCTCTCCTGATTGAGACCTGGTACATTTCGCTAGCATTGCCAACTTCTCACATGCCTATCATGGGGGCCCCTGACAATATCCAAAATGTACATTCCACAAGGAACACCAATGAATCCTTGCAAACATCTGCTTCCTCCAATCTTGTTCAAAGCTGCATTTCACCTGCTCTTTGGTCCTGTAAAGTAGATCTTGCTCTGGCCTTAGGCAACTATAACTGGGCCCTATTCGATAGACTAAACACAGAAGTGCAAAGAGAAATGGAGAAAGTTAGTGGTGGAGGAGGTAGAACAGCTTCAACAGTCTGCCTGCTTGTTATTGACGATAAGCTCAATTATCCACATTAAACAGTATTGGTGGACCTTCTCTGCCATTCCTTGTTGCCCGACAGCACTTTTGTACAATAGACAGAGGCTGCAGCCATTCACTAAGTGCTAACAGCTAAGACAGTCCTCATTTAAAGTCAACCATTTAAGACTGTTCCACTTCTGAAAATTTTTATTTTCAGGACTTGTGTTACGATCCCATCTGTTGGTAATACCAGACAAGTCACATCCTAGAGTGAAACCTAGCTTGATAAACTGTAAGATTTATTTTTGCTAATCGGTTACTGAACGTACTCATGAGAGGATGCCAATGAACTGCACTTGGAATATTTTGAGCAATTT
Organism: Rhincodon typus; assembly: GCF_021869965.1. NCBI lineage: Eukaryota > Metazoa > Chordata > Chondrichthyes > Orectolobiformes > Rhincodontidae > Rhincodon > Rhincodon typus. The sequence goes on along the minus strand of NC_063367.1, from coordinate 2,175,057 downwards.
TGGGTCCTGTATCTAAGGAAGGATGCGCTGGCATTGGAGGGGGTCCAGAGGTGGTTTCCAGGCAGGATTGCACAGATGAAGGGATTGTCATTTGAGGACTCTGGATCTGTACTCAATAGAGTTTAGAAGGATGAGGGAGGATCTGATTGAAATTTACAGAACAATGAGATGCCTGGATTGGTTAGAGGTTGTGAAGATGTTTCCATTAGTAGGACAGACCAGGACTCAAGGACATAGCCTCAGAGTGAAGGGGCGACCCTTTTAGAACTGAAATGAGGAGAAATTTCTTCAGCCAGAAGGTGGTTAATCTGTGGAACCCATTTCTGTAGAGGGCAGGGGAGGCCGTGTCATTGGGTGTGTTTAAGACAGAGATAGGTAGATTCCTGATTGTAAGGAGATCAAGGGTTAGGGGAGAGGGCAGATGAATGGAGTTGAGAAACATATCAGCTCTGATCGAATGCAGAGCAAACTCAATGTTCCGAGTGCTCTAATTCCACTGGATGACATTGGGAAGGTGTTATCTATCTTTACTCATGAGGAAGAGGATGCAAGAACAGAATTTGAGAAAGTGGGCCGCAAAGTTATTGAGCAGATTGATATAAGAAGCGAGGAGGTATTAAAAGTGGACAGATCCCGAGGTCTGGATGAGCTGTATCCGAGGCTGCCGTGGGTGAAGATGGAGGAAGATGTTAAGTGTCAACCATATTGTTCTGGGCCTGGAGTCACATGTAGGCCAGACCACTTAAGTTCACTAAAGCACATTAGTCAACTAGATGGGTTTTTACAACAATTAACAGTGGTTACCTGGTCACAATTAGACCAACCATTTTAAATTCCAGATTTGATTGAATTGGAATTTCACCATCTGCCAAGGTGGGATTTCAACTCTTGCTCTCAGAATATTAGACTAAACTTCTGGACTTTTATAGTTAACACTACACCACCACCTTCCATCACTTTATAACTCAGATGATTGAATTTGTTTTTATTTGATAAAGTCCAGTGAACCTTGCTAACTGGACTCTTGTCACTAGGTAAGATCAGTTATTGCTCTCTTCTTCCCATGTTTTCAAATGATCAATGTTCCCAAACCGTTAACGGCAAGCTCTTTTCCAAGGCTGTAAATTATGACTGAAAATATATATATCAACAGACTTCAAACTGGGCAACAGTCTCAGAACCAATCTAATGTGAAACTAAAACTATGCCTTTCCTTTAACACACAATGTCGAAACACAAACCAAACTTCGGGTGAGATATGGTCTTGTCCACTTTGAGCCAAAGTTTCCAAATGATAAAAATTTGTGGACTTTCATCCGTTTACTGTTTCTTCGAAACAGATCATTTTCAGTTTCATACTGTTGTGTCACTCCATGTTGGGGGCCTCTGAATGACCTTAGATGAGCTGGAGACCAGAACTTTTATTCCTGAAAATAACAAAGACCTTCACCACCCCTCCCCCAGCACCGTCTCCTGACTCTGACTGACAATATTACCCTCCCCCTACCCACCCCCAACTTGCCTCCAGATATTGCCTCTTTGCTAATTACCCTCAAGGCACTACCATCCCCACCCTGGCCTCCCTTCTTATCTTCCTTTCCTTCCTTAAGTCCTGAATTCTGTTTTGCAGCCGTTCCCTCCTCCTGGTGTCTGTTCCGAACACAGACCAAGGATGCCACCTTGTGGTAGAGATTGCTTGGTGCGGGTCATGGTGAGATATGAGTTTTCTGCATTCCCTGCAGCCTGTTCAGTCTAGATGTATGGCAGTAAATTCATTACAAACCGGAAGACCGAGAGAGTAGGTATCGCTTTAGGAAGGGAACCATTTGAAAGTTCAGTTAGAGTGCAGGTTCTTTCTGGTGGCAGTCTGTTCAGACAGAAAAGCCTGTAAGAGCAACTGTGTAGTAGTGCAGCAAAAAGTGCAGTTTAGCACTGTCCAGAAGACAGGGCAAGAGAAAAGAGAAAGCATCAAAAGCTGAAGGCTGTGGAAGGGGATTTTAAAGAAAGTTAAGAAATAAGTGAGCTGTGTTGACAATTTAATCAATTGATTGATTTATTGTCACGTGTACTGAAGTACAGTGAAAAGCTTTGTTTATGAGCAGGACAGGCAGATCACAGCAAGCAAAGGATGTCCAGATCAAAATGCCTTAGACAGAGGCACACAAGTTACATTGCACAGGGAGTGTACTAGGTGAGGTCTACGTTAGCAAGATCAGCGTTATTTGAAGCTAGAGAGTCCATTCATCAATCTGATAACAACCAGGAAGAAGCTGTTCCTGAAACTGCCCGTGCGAGTGTTCAGGCTTCTGTATCTCCTGCCTGATGGAAGACGTTGTAGATCATTACCGGGGAGCGATGGGTCTTTGATGATGTTGGCTACCTTACCGCAGCAGTGAACCATGTAAATGGAGTCCATGGATGGAAGATTGGCTTCCGTGATGGTCTGGGCTGTGCACACAACCTTCTGTAGTTTCTTACGGTCCTGGGTAGAGCAGTTGCCATACCAGGCCGTTATGTACCCAGACAGTATGCTTTCAATGGTGCATCTGTAGAAGTTGGTGCGGGACCTTATGGACATGGCAAATTTCCTGACTGAGCTGCCTGAGGAAGAAGAGGTGTTGTTGTGTCTTCTTAACTGTCATATCTACATGGGCATTCCAGGACAGGTTGTTGTTTATTGTCTCTAAGAGGAACTTGATGCTCTCCACCTTCTCAACCTCAGTTCCATTGATGTAGATGGGGGGGTGTTCTCCTCTTTTCTTTCTGAAGTCTATAATCAGTTCTTTAGTTTTGCCGACATTGGGAGACAGATTGATTTCATTGCATCATGTCACCAAGCCCTCTATCTCCCTTCTGTATGTTGATTCGTTGCTGTTAGATATCTGTCCTACTACGATGGTGTCATCAGCGAATTTGTAGATGGCATTCGTTTGGAATTCAGCAACACGGTCATAGGTGTACAGGTAGTAGGGGGCTGAGGACGCATCCTTGGGGGGGACGTAGGTGGGGGCTTCCAGTTTTTTAAGGGTTGTTGTGGAGGAGGTGCATGTCCCTATCCTCACTGATTGCAGCCTATGGGTCAGAATGGTGAGGAACCATGTTGCAAAGGCAGACCTGAGACTAAGGTCACCAAGTTTTGACATCAGTCTGGAAGGGACAATAGTGTTGAAGGTGGAGCTGTAGTCAATGAGCAGGATTCTGACATTGGTGTCTTTATTGTCCAGATGTTCCAGAGATGAGTGCAGGGCGAGGGATATGGCATCCTCTGTGGACCTGTCATGTCGGTAGGCAAGCTGTAGGGGAGCGAGGCAGGATGGGAGACTGGAGTTGATGTGGGCCATGACCAGCCTCTCGAAGCACTTCAGGATTATTGAGGTCAGAGCCTTGGAACAGTAGTCATTAAGACACGTTGCATGTGCTTTCTTAGTTACTGGGATGATGGTGGTCTTCTTGAAGCAGGTGAGGATTTCAGCTTATAGGAGGGAGAGGTTGAAGATGTTGGTGAATACCTCCGCCAGATGGTCTGCACAGGATCTGAGTGCTCGACCAGGGACATAGTCCAAGCCCATCGCTTTCATTGGGTTGACTCTCAGGAAGACTGATCTGATGTCTGCAGCAATTAGCTAAAGTTAGGATCGAGGGAATGCAGACACTCGCCAGAAAGAGATCAAACACAGCTATGCCACCTGAACAAGGAACTTTAAAGTGGAACAGGGTGACCCTTCACTGAGATTTGATTATCCATAAGGTGTTGGTGAGACTATGAGGATGGAATTATTCTTATAGTGATAATAAGTTTACCAACTAATTCTTGTACAATATAATGTGTATTTTCCTTTTGTTAAAAGTGCATTGCCAGCTCATTTTGTTAATTCACAGGATGTGGTGTCACTGACTGGCCCAGTAATTATTGCCCATCCCTAGTTGCCCTTGAGAAGGTGATGGTGAGCTGTCTTCACAAACTGCTCCAGTAAGTGTGCTGTATGTAGATCCACAATGACGTTAGAGATGGAGCTCCAGGATTTTGACCCAGTGACATTGAAGGAATGGTGACATATTTCCAACTCAGGGTGGTGTGTGTCAATTGGTGGGGGAACTTCCAAGTGGTGATGCTGCCACATATCTGCTGCCGTTGTGAAAAGTGACGGAACACTACAGCAATCAAATTACAAAATAAATCAATTGTGGTTCTGTTCACCTTAAAACCCAGGTTTCTAAATAATATCATGAACCTTCCATAACTGTCCTCTATTAACCCCATCACTGCCAGTGAAATGTATTCTTACGAACACAATCTGAAATGTGAATTACAAAATAAAACACATAGCTTTATCAAGACATGTTATAGAGCCATAGAGTTCTACAGCACCAAAACAGACCCTTCAGCCCTAATATTCTATGCTGACCCGGTTACCCAAATTAAACTTGCCCCAATTTCTGCATTTGTCCCATGTCCCTCTTACCCTTTCCTATGCATGTACCTGTCCAAATGCCTTTTAAATGTTGGAACTGTAACTGCATCCACCATTTCCTCTGGCAGTTCTTTCCCCATATGAACCACCCTCTGCGTGAAAATGCTGTCCCTCAAGTCCCTTTTAAATCTTATTCCTCTCACCTTAAAATTATGCCATCTAGCTATGAAATCCCCTACCCTGGGGATAATACCTTTGCGAATCACCATTTCGATGCTGCTCATGATTATATAAACCTTTATAAGGTCATCCCTCAAATTCCTATGCTTCTGTGATAAAAGTCCCAGCCTTTCTTTATCACTCAAATTTTCTATACCGAGCAACATCCTGGTAAATCTCTTCTGAACTTTCTCTGGTTAATAATATTCTTTCTATAAGAGGGCAAATAGAACGGGACACAATACTCCAGAAGAAGCCTTACCAATGTTCTGTACAACCTTAACATGACTTCCCAACTCCTATACTCAAAGAAGTGAGCAAGGAAGGCAAGCATGCTACACACCTTTTTAAACAATTTGTCATTAGGTGATGCAAACTTCAAAGAATTATGAACCTGAACCCCTAGGTCCCTCTGTTCTGCTACACTCCCCCGGGCCCTACCATTAATTGTATAATCCCTGTTTGTTGTAGCAAAATGCACTATCTTGTACTTATCCAAATTGAACTCCTATTCTGCTATTTTTCAGCCCATTGACCCAATTGATCAAGATCCCTTTGTAATCTCAGAAAACATTCTTCATTGCCTACTGAGTCAACAATTTTGGTGTTGTCATCAAATGTACTAGCCATGCCTTCCACGTTCTCATTCAAAGCATGTTGGTAGTGGATTGCAAGACAAGGAGTTTGTGCAACGTCTACAAGATGGCTTTTTGGAGCAGCTCGTGGTGGAGCCCACAAGGGAGCAGGCAATTTTGGATTTAGTGTTGTGCAATGAGGCAAACTTGATAAGGGAGCTTAAGGTAAAGGAACCCTGAGGAGGCAGTGATCATAAGATGATAGAATTTATTCTGCAATTTGAGAGGGAGAAGATAGAATCAGAGGTAACAGTATTACAGCTGAATAAAGGTGTCAACAGAGGTATGAGGGAGGAGCTGGGCAGAATCGACTGGAAGAGGAGCCTAGCAGGAAAGACAGTGGAACAGCAATGGCAGGAGTTTCTGGGAGAAATTCAGGAGACGCAGCAAAAATTCATCCCTAGGAAAAAGAAGCATGGAACAGGGGGGGATGAGGCAACAATGGCTGACTAACGAAGTCAGGGATAGCATAAGAGCAAACGAGCAAGCATATAATGTGGCAGAGGGCAGTGGGAAACCAGAGGACTGGGAAGCTGACAAAGACCAACAGAGGGCAACAAAAAAAAGAAATAAGGAGGGAGAAGATTAAATATGAGGGTAAGCTAGCCAGTAATATAAATGAAGACTGTAAGAGGTTCTTTAGGTATATAAAGAGCAAAAGAGGGGAAAAGGGGGCATTGGACCACTGGAAAATGACGGTGGAAAGATGGTAGTGGGGAACAAGGAAATGGCTGAGGAACTGAATAATTACTTCGCGTCAGTCTTCACGTTGGAAGACACGAGTAATATCCCAAAAATTCGAGAGAGTCAGGGGACAGAGCTGAGTATGGTGGCCATCACCAAGGAAAAGGTGCTAGTAAAACTGATTGGCCTGAAGGTGGACAAATCATCAGGACCAGATGGACTACACCCCAGAGTTCTAAAGGAGATAGCTGAAGAGATAGTGGAAGCATTAGTGGTGATCTTTCAGGAATCGCTAGAGTCAGGGAGGGTCCCAGAGGACTGGAAAATCACTAACATGACTGCCCTGTTTAAAAAGGGAGTAAGACAAAAGACAGAAAATTACAGGCCGATTAGCCTAACCTCGGTTGTGGATAAGATTTTGGAGTCCATTGTAAAGGATGAGATTTCTGAATATTTGGAAGTCTGTGGTAAAATAGGGCAAAGTCAGCATGGCTTCATCAAGGGGAGGCCATGCCTGACAAATCTGCTAGAATTCTTTGAGGAAGTAATGAGCAGGGTAGACCAAGGAGAGCCAATGGATGTTATCTACCTGGACTTCAAGAAGGCCTTTGATAAGGTGCCACACAGGAGGCTGCTGAGTAAGATAAGGGCCCATGGTGTTAGAGGCAAGGTGCTAGCATGGATAGAAGATTGCCTGTCTGGCAGAAAGCAGAGAGTGGGGATAAAAGGGTCTTTCTCAGGATGGCAGCCGATGACAAGTGCTATTCCTCAAGGGTCAGTGCTGGGACTACAACTTTTCACTTTGTACATTAATGATCTAGATGAGGAACTGAGAGCATTCTGGCTAAGTTTGCAGACAGTACAATGATAGGTGGAGGGACAGGTAGTATTGAGGAGGTGGCAAGGCTGTAGAATGATTTGGACAGGTTAGGACAGTTGGCAAAGAAGTGGCAGATGGAGTACAACATGGGAAAGTATGAGGTCATGCACTTTGGTAAGAAGAATAAAAGCATGGACTATTTTCTAAATGAGGAGAAAATTCAGAAGTCTGAAGTGCAAAGAGACTTGGGAGTTCTAGTCCAGGATTCTCTCAAGGTAAACTTGCAGGTTGCGTCAGTAATCAGGAAGGCAAATAGAATGTTGGCATTTATTTTGAGAGGACTTGAATATAAAAGCAGGGATGTACTACTGAGGCTTTATAAGGCTCTGGTCAGGCCACATTTGGAGTATTGTGTGCAGTTTTGGGCCCCATATCAGGAAGGATGTACTGGCCCTGGAGTGGGTTGAGAGGAGGTTCACGAGAATGGTCCCAGGAATAGAAAGCTTAATATATGAGGAACGTTTGAGGACTCTGGGACTATACTCATTAGAGTTTAGAAGGATGACGGGGGATCTAATTGAAACTTGCAGAATACTGAATAGCCTGGACAAAGTGGATGTTGGGAGATTCTTCCATTGGTAGGAGAGGCTAGGGCCTGAGGGTACAGCCTTAGAGTAAAGGGAAGACTGAGAAACTTCCTCAGCCAGAGAGTGGTGAATCTATGGAATTCACTGCCACAGAAGGCTGTGGAGGCCAGGTCATTGAGTACATTTAAGACTGAGATAGATAGGTTCTTGATTATCAAGGGGATCAAGTGTTACAAGGAGAAAGCAGGAGAATGGGGTTGTGGAATTTACCAGCCATGATTGAAAGGCAGAGCCAAATGGCCTAATTTCTGCTCCTATGTCTTTTGCTCTTATGGTCAAATCATAAAAAAGAGTACCCAAAACCGATCCCTGTGGAACACCACTGGAGACAGGCCTCCAGCCCAAAAAGCATTCTTCTACCACCACTCTCTGTCTCCTGCCATTAAGCCAATAATGTATCTAAATGTCAAGCTCACCCTGAATGTCATCTGACCTAACTTCACTAATTGGTCTACCATGTGGAACCTTGTCAAAGGCTTTATTAAAGTCTAAGTAAACAATATCTACTGCTCTGCCCTCATCAATCTTTTTGGTGACTTTATGTAGTAACGTGGTATGAGAATGGTGAATTTGAAGATTTTTCATTGTACTCCTGCAATTAAAATATTTGATCAAACACTGTTCCTACAGTAAATTTGGACTCTGTTGAAAATAGATTAAAATTCAAGAACATGGGTTTGAGCAATATCTGGTGAAAAGCAAATTGAACACAGAGTGACCGTCCTGTGATTTGTTGCTGCTGGGAAAGTTAAGGGAAGGGAGGTATTTGGTTGATTATAGGAGCAGTTAGATGGAATGATGGAGTAGAAGCTGAATTTGCTCCTTTATGAAAGTTATGATCTTCTGATTCAACACATAAACTATATTTCATGTTAATGCTTTACAGCAATTGGTGGTGGAAGATGATGCAATGCTTCTGTTGGTCAAACAGGAAGCTGTCTTTGTCCTCTTCTCTCTAAAAATTACACTGCCCTTTTCTTTAGCTCTGGGTGAGAACGTTATGATAAAACAGCAACTCAGCTTCCACAGAAGAAACAATAGCTAGGAGGCAGAAATGATATTCAGTGCTTTGTGTGTGCACCTTCTACTTGTGTTCCCAGATGTTACAGGTAAAAATTAATACTTTCCATTAATCGTCAATGTATTCCTTATCTGGAAATATCAGTTTCTTTTTTAGAATCACAATTTTTGCAGTGCTATTTTAACACAGTTTATTCATGGGCCATCAGTTTATATTTAGATTTAGAAATAGGTTTTATTGTTACACACACTCAAGAACAGAGTATAAGAGTAGAGTGAAAAGCGTACAATGTCACCATCTTCCGTACAAAGTACCGAGGTACAAATTCCCAGTTACAGAAGTAAAAAAAAAATAAGTTAAATTGTTCAGCACTGCAATCTTCCTTGTATGAAAGTAAAGAAATAAAGTTAAAAAGCTTAACATTACAGTCCTGAACATTTCAACAGAGCGAGGTTTGGAATACATCAGCAGTGGCTGTATCTTTCAAATAAGAATTGGATAAGTATTTGAGGCTGCAAGTCATATAAGACTGTGGGAAGTGGAAGTTAGTCAGTTTGTTCTGGGGAAATACTATAGACTGACAGTTAATATTCTGTAGTTTAGGCTGATTGAACCCCTTTGAATCCAAACACACGTTACTTCCACCTTCACCTGACGCTGACTTTCTGACAGTAGTCATGTTCATTGCTGGAATAAGACGCAGTTTCTCATAGCTTTTTGTCTACAGTTACTCACTGCAGGGTTCCCAGCCTTGGAGCTTGTCTAGTTGCCACAGTATGTATGCAGAAAGTCCTGTTCTGATTTATGGGAATGTTCACAATGTCTTTGGAGGATTTGATAATGGCAACACTTTTGGACAGCAAGGAGATTTGATGAGACATTCTGTCCTCGGAGATGGTTATTTCCTGACATTATTTGCAGAGTGAATGTTCATTGTCACTTATCAGCCCATGCTGACTGCTGAGCAGGTCTGCTTCAGGATCTGATGGAGAATGAATGTTGTGCAATCATCAAAGATCAGTCCCACACCTAACTTTATTTGGAGAGAAGGTAATTAGTGAAGCAGTTAATGACAGGCCTCGTGCTGATTGACTTTCAGCAACCTCAACTTATTGTGTCATGTCACGTAGCTACTATGCAATGCACCTTTCAGAGTCATGCTCAAGATATCATTACTGCATCATGGCACGTGACCTGATCACAGAATCACAGAAATTTACTGACACAGAAAGCACTTTACTTCACCGACTCAATACACAAGCATTATTGAGACAACAACGTGCAGGGCTGGATGAACACAGCGCCCTGCACGTTGTTGTCTCA